>NC_143136.1:43770681-44073712 GCF_059928025.1 Delphinapterus leucas | reverse complement strand
CCCGTGTCCCCTGCATCGGCAGGTGGACTCTCAACTACCGCGCCACCAGGGAAGCCCAAGTTTTTTTTATTATTTTAACCTAAGTTTTTAATGGCTGCCTTCCCATGCCTAATTTGATAGTTTTTTCCCCATCTTTTAAATGTTATTTTTACGTGATTTTCAAAAAGTACATAACTCACTATGCAAACTCAAAATCTACAGAAATACACTCCTTAGACAATGAATGGTCTGTAATCACAAATCTCCAAGGTAACCATTGATCATGGTTTGGTGTCTGTCTCCTTCTAGATTTGTTTAGGTACTAATATAACTTGAATATGGAGACACACACACACACACAGGACATTTTATGATACAGTGACCAGGAAGCCTTTGTTTTAAGGGACTTATCTAGTGCTTCCCAATAGGAGGTGTTTAGAAATGTGTGAGGGGGCATTTTAGTTTTTTCAGAGACTGTCACTTAGCGCCCAAGGGCCAGGATCCTAAACATCCCCCGGTGAATGGGTGGGTCCCATATGATAAAGAATTATAGCATCCAAAATGATGGTGGCCCATTGAGAAACACTGTTTTCATGGAAATAGTGCTTCTTTTTGTCCTCATGTTTTATCCATTTACATAAGATTATATTAAATTACTTTACTATAATTCACTGAGCACTTGAATAAGGCAGGCTCCTTTTGAGTACAAGATGAAAAAGACACAGTCCTTGCCTCCCAGGAACTCACAGTCTTCTGTGTATAGCACTTGTAGATTGTGACAAGTACTCTAATGGAAACAAAGAGTATAACAGAGGAAGAGTTATACCTGGGGACATTTGAGATGGTGAGATAGGATCAGTTATACCTGGGGACATTTGAGATGGTTTCTTAGAAGAGATGAGCACTTTCAAGTGTAGGACTCTCACAATCAGAGATACTAGTGCCCAAAGTCGTGTCTTGGAAGAAGGAACAGGTGTGTCATCAGCTTTGCCACTTCTAGGTGAGCTCTGGGCATGGGGTGTGACAGCTTCTGCCACATGTTGCTCAGGTCATTGACTCTCGGCCACGTCTTCACTCTGGTTGCTTTTGCTACCACTGTGGCATGAGAAGTGTCCCGTGATGGTAGCTCGGGCCCTCTGCTTAGGGTGGGAATTCCAAGGAATGCCAGCTAGGATCCGTTCAAGCCAGCCAGCCCTGGGTATGGGACACAGGGTAGAGAGGACAAGAAAGGGGAGGCAGGACAAGAGATTCCAGACAGTGACAGTAAAACCCTATTCTGCTACATAGAGGCAGAGAAATCCTGGGAGGACACCCACAGTGACATTACATCATGCAGGTTGGTTGGGAGGAGGGGGATGAATATGAAAAAACAGTAATTTTCGAGACTAAAATTTAACTCTTCAAGGCTTAAACCTTCTAGTTTGGTTATCTTCTAAAGAGTTTGGATTTATATTTTCCTACTGATAAAGCTGACAATCGGGAACATCATCTTACTCTAAGGTTGTCAGTATTAGGTGATTATGCTGGAAATAAGCTTCATTCTTGGGGAGGTGGGCACTGCTTACACTGAATGCTTGCATTAAGCACCAGAATCCTGACCTAAATTAGCAGCTGGTGTCTGTCTGCTCTAGAAAGACATCTGTAGCAATATCTGAAAGAACTTTTTTTTTTTTTACTGACAAGTCCATATAGACCATAAAAGGATGATCTGGGAATGATGGAACCCAGCCTAAGGGTGAGTCCATATACTGTTTACCATACAGAAAACCTAAGCTGATTCATACATGAGGCACTTCTTTCCCATTAGGAACTGGTGTTCCTAATGAAACTCTAGCTAGGTGACATTGTCCTCTAGCTGAGGACATTGTCCCAATGGCCTCTAACCTGTCAAAATATTACTTTCTGAATCATGGTTCGTTGCTAGTCTGTCTGTCTTTTTTTTTTTTATGAATTTATTTATTTATTTATTGGCTGCATTGGGTCTTCGTTGCTGCAGGTAGGCTTTCTCTAGTTGCAGCGAGCGGGGGCTCCTCTTTGTTGTGGTGCGCGGGCTTCTCATTGCGGTGGCTTCTCTTGTTGCGGAGCACAGGCTCTAGGCACGCGGGCTTCAGTAGTTGTGGCTCATGGGCTCTAGAGCGCAGGCTCAGTAGTTGCGGCGCACGGGCTTAGTTGCTCCGCGGCATGTGGGATCTTCCCAGGCCAGGGCTTGAACCCGTGTCCCCTGCACTGGCAGGCGGATTCTTAATCACTGCACCACCAGGGAAGTCCTGCTAGTCTGTCTTCATCTCCACCCAGCCCTGGAGCAACACTTCTGTGCGTTGGAACACTGTGTCTTTGTGCGAGGGCTTGTACCACAAGCTGAGCGCATGTTCAGACTCCATCTGCAAATGCTCCATGTCTGGTTGATAAGAACCATCCTTATCCAGGGCATTTTGTTTTCATCCAGTGTTTTTTCTTTCTTGAGGAACTTTTCTGTTTCTCCATTAGAGGCTTTGCAACATGCTTGCTGCCAATTACTCATTCGGCTGAGAATGGGTTCTCTTTGCGTGGTGTTGCTCTTTCATCTCATATATCTGAGAGCATTGTAGGATAATCCTACTTAAATCTTTCTCTGCTGCTCATAACCTGTATTGTCTCTGGAATAGAGAATAATTTCCAGATTGGATCTGGGCTGGAAAAGTTCACTTATCTCTTCATAAATCCTTAGACTTTGATCCTTCTTACATCGTTCAAATACCCTCTCTGCCTGCAAATGCTTGAGGTTTTATGGTTAACCTTTCTATTGTTCCCTCTGCCTGTGATGCTTGTCCTTCCTCCTTTGTCCGTTTGCTTCTAACCCAAGTGTCCTGGGACCCCCAGGGGTAGCTAAGAACCTCTCCTTTGTGTAGCCATAGCACTTTGTGCAGACCTCTTAGGGTATTGTGTTTAACTTATTTGCTTCTGTGCCTGTCTCCCCACTAGACTAAGTTCCTTGCAGGCAAGGAGGATTTCTCTTCATTTTTATTCCCTTTCATCCAGCACAGTGTATGTTACATAGTGGTATCTCAGTTAATGTTTATTGAGCAAAATTCATGTTCTTTGTAATTTAGAAATGTTCTCAGGGGTTATTCAGTCATGTTATATTATAGATGGTTTAAATTAGAAAAGTAGGACATCATAATTAACCCACACTCTGTTAGGAATTGCAGGATGACTCTCAATTAATTGCTTCTGTATCTTGCTTCTGAAAAACAAAATAAAACAAAAAAACAAGTACCAGTTTCATTATAAGATAATCACCAATCAACTTATCCTGTCAACACTGTGGGTTGTGGTTTTGTAAGAAATTAGAAACTCATAAGTACTTTTCTCCTACCATTATATTTTGCTCAAATAAAGAATCAAGGAGTTTGACCAGTGATTTGGGTTTTCCATGGTGTAGTGTTTTCTGCTGAATCATCTGCTCCTTACCAGTTGTGTTCTTTACAGATCAGTTATCTATAACACCTGTTCTAAAATGGTCTTTATTTCTTGTCTGCTTTTATACTTATTGACTTCTTGTTGTGAAATAGGAAAGCAATGATGTTGTTTCTGAGCTATTTCACTGTAGGTGTTCAATGGGTCTCTGTATGTCACTGAGAGGCATTTTTCAGACTATTTTTCTGTATTTCCAGACCTCTTAATGCTCAGGCAAATTCTAGGACTCCAAACATATGCTCTGTATTCAGCATAAAGAATTTGTCCAGAAGATGATCTAGTAAAACATATTATAAATTCCTTTTTATTAGCAAATCCTTAATTTCATGAGTGTGTATGTATTCATTTCCTAGGGCTGCCATAACAAAGCACCACAGACTGGCTTTAAAACACAGAAATTTTATTTCCTTACAGTTCTGGAAGCTAAAAGTCCAAGATCAAGGTGTTGGCAGGATGTATGTCTTCTGAGGACTTCTCTCCTTGGCTTGTCTTCCAGTGTCTTCACCTGGTCTTCCCTCTGTGTCTGTCTCTGTCCTAATCTCTTCTTATCAGGACGCTAGTCATGTTGGATTAGGGCCTACCCATATTACATCATTTCACCTTAACCACCTCTTTAAAGGCCCTATCGCCATATCTAGCCACACTCTGAGATACTGGGGGTTAGGACTTAGACCTTCAACATATGAATTTTGGAGGGGACACCGTTCAGCCCATAACAGTGAATACTACGGCAGTTTAAATATCCCATTCAGATATTAAAGAGATTCTTAGGTTGCTGCAATACTTTTCAGTGATTATTCAATAAATATGTTGTCTACTTCTTTCCCTTTTCATAGATCAAAATGCTGCCTTCCTTTCTGCTCATCATTTTACACTTGCCGATTTTTTTAAGCCACCGGCTTCGCCAGAATGGTTGGTGAGGGAGGAATGCTAGTGTCCTCTCTCTTGGAATTCTGGGATAAAAGTTTTATCAGAAAAAAGAAGGATACTTGGACACTTTTCTTTAAAATAATAAGAATAGTAATAATAATACCTTTTATTGAGTGCTTATTATGGGCAACTCACTGTGTTGTAATTATCACAAGCCTGCAGAGTTGATGTTGTTGTCTACTTGATATATGAGGAAATTGAGGCTCTAGGAGATGAAGTAATTTGCGCTGGATACTCCTGATTTTGTGTTTTCACCTTTACAAAGAACTATCAGTTGTGAGATTAGAAACATGGAAAAGAATTGAAAGGTATATCAAGCTCGTAGTCACTGGGCTGGTTGGTGGCAATCCGAGACCTAAGGGTCCGAGAAATTACAGACTCCAGTGGCTGAATTCCACGGGGGTAGAGAGAGGTTTGAAGGCATAGCGCAACCTACCTCTTATGTGTTACTTAGGGCCAGGCCCTGTGGACTGTGGCCTGGATTGAATAGCGGTTGTCATGGTAACCCTGATTCAGAAGTGGGCTCAAAAGAAAGGGATAGGCAATATGAACACAAGGAAGATGTAGTACCAAATCTTTCTATGATGGGATTATGGGCAAGAATTACTTGGAGCTGCTTAGAATGAGCTAGGTCAGTGGTTCTCCACCTTTGGCTCAGTATCTGAATAACCTGGGGAGCTTTCAAAAGCATGGAGTCTGAGTTCCAATCCTAAAGAGCCTTAACTGAGGGTGGCATGGGCCTCAACACTGTAGTTTTTAACAGTTGCCCGAGTAAATCTGATGTACAGGCAGAGTTAATAAGAACTAATGAGCTAGGTCAGAGGTTGGCAAGCTATGGCCAGGGGCCAAATCTGGCCTACTGCCTGTTTTGTAGGACCCAGGAACTAAGAAAAGTTTCTATACTTTCAAGTGGTTGAAAACAAAATCACAAGAAGCATACTATTTTGTGATACATGAAAATTACATGAAATTTAAATTTCAGTGTTCATAATTCGAATTTTATTGGAACACAGCCATCCATGCTTATTCATTTACATACCGTCTATGGTTGCTTTCATGCTACAGCAGCAGAGTTGAGAATGTGCAAAAGACCTACAAGACCTATTTACTATATGGCCCTTTATAGAAAATGTTTGCTGACCATGAGTTAGGCTAAGTTGATGTCATCAGCAGGGCTGCTTTAGAACCTGGAAGGAAACATATTTGTGTAACTTGTGTGTTTGTATAGTGTATTTTGCATTTTAATCTCCTGTGGGCTTTTCGTTGCTGTTTCCTAGCATTGGGACCCTGGCTGACGGATTTATAGCAAGTTTGTTCAGCAAATTTTTTATCAAACAGGTTTGAAACATACTTTTTTCTTCAAAACATACAAGTAAAAAGAGCATAAAGTCCAAATAATATGACAACCCAGACCTTTTCGTTATTGAAGAGCTCCTAAATCCATTCTAATATCCATTTCCTATCCCATCCCCACCCCCTCAGCCCTTTTGTTGTCTTTCCCCATATTTCTTTCCGCTCCATATTTGCAGTTAATACCAGCTGGATGCCTCAGAGCATTTCGTTTCCTTGATCCAGTGTTGGAAAAAGAGGACACTGTTTATAAGAATGATTTTAATATAAAAATACAGTTGAGTAAGATTAGGAAAATACCACTGATTGTCAAATTGGTTTATTTCTTTTACCTTCTAGTTTTCATCCACTTGGATTTAGAACACAAGAAAAGCATTAAGGTTGGGGAAAATTAACAGATAATGGAAAACAACCAAGAAAAAGAAATCCCCTGGGTTGTGTTTTTGTAAAGAGAAGTAGCCACCGTTTGCTTCCAAACCAGCCTGTCTAGTTCAGAATGAGAGAGATGGTAACCTTATGCTTGGATTCACCATTTTAGGCCTTTGTTTATTTTGTTTTTACTCATAATTTTTGTGGTGGTGATTGTGAGAGTGAAAGCTAGAGGCTGATATATATTTATCAATTTTGTAAACATGTGATATCATGGATTTTTTTTTTTAAATAATGAACTTGTATCAATTGAACTGATAGGAAAAAGTGTTTGATTTCCAAATAGTTATTATTCATCATTGGATGACAGTTTTCAATGACCTTGAGAGTCTCTTTGTGAAACTGCTTGGTGTCTTGGGTATTGCACCCGGGGCCACATATTCACATGTTCTCATTTTTAGCCTGTCCTTCCCCCATCATAGTGAAGTGGCTACAATCCCAGGCATATTTACCCTACAGCCACCTGGAAGGAAGCCAGCAATGTCATTACAGATGGCAGTATGCCCAGACTATCTTAAAAAAGCATCATCTCTGCTACTAATTAAGTTTCAGGAAGGGTGATGTTTGCTTTTATATTAACAAGCATTTTGAAAAGGCTGAGAGCAGATATGTTAGAAGCAGTTTTCTTATTCCTAAGAGTTTATGGTTAAATTTAATTGTCCTTTAGCTTCCCCACTTCTGAGTTTGGAACACTGCCTGCTGGATGATGGATGTTTTGGGCAGGGGAAAAACTAGGTGATATTTGCATGTTTTGTATCTCTACCAGAGCCTCAACTTATTTTCCTTTGCTTTTTTTAGGGTTCTGTACATTGGCCTGGCCTGCAATACGGCTCGCTATATTTATATTTCCTACCTGGAAAATGCCTGGACTGTTCTCCCCATGGAAGTTCTTCAAGGCAAGTTAACAGTTGGAATTAGAATTATTTTTCTACCTGAGTTATGACTACATGAAAGTTCAGTGGCCCTCAGCATCTGACTCTACAAAGGAAGGGCAGAGGCACTGTTTTATGAGTTTGAAGTGGTTGTGAAGGAACAGGTTACGTCAGGGCGCTGGTTCTTCAGTTCCTCTGAGTGTTCTGTGTTTGTTGAGCTAAACAAAGCTGGATTATTTCCCACACCCTTGTGTTTAAACAAAGAAAGAGGAATTCTGCAATAAACTCTCATGTACAGCTGTTAGGTGTACACATCCAAAGGTGGTTTTAAATATAAAACGATTTATATTTTAAAGATTTTGGTATTTTTGTAGGTTAACTATGCTTACTGCAAAAAAAAAAAGGTCATAATTATTATATTTCTTCAGTTACTTTGATCACACCTAGTGATTTGTAACGCAAGCTTTATAGTCAGGCTGTTGTTTTCCCATGCACCTTTAAAATCTTTGCTCAAATATCCTGACCTGAGTTCTTCTCTTTGCTTCACTGGACCCTTCAACATGTCACTTTGAAAAAAATTTCTTGCCATGTGGCTTAAGAGCAGTGAAAACATTGATTTCTATTCATTAGCTCATATAATCCAGACTGTATCCCGAGAAGTTCTATTAGCAGCTTGGCTAAACCATTTGGTGATTGGCATTATGATTAAAATAAAGGTTCAGGATAACATCATTGGAGTTGAGGTCTTCCGGGGATGCCCAGGCTCCTAAATCATTAATTGTACCAAACAGTCTATGACTATATACAATTTTATTAGCTTTATAGATTGCCATTATCATTTTCCCTAACCCTGAGGATGCAAATGCCATACAATCAACATAATATCTAAGATGAAAGACTCACAATTATATATCTAAACAAAATGTATAAAATGCAAAAGCTCATTCACCAAATCCCATCGTGGCAATGAAAAAAAAAAAACCTATCCTAACTGAAAGGAGACATAATTTATAGTCACATTAAAATTACAAAATTCAAATATGTACACACTTTAAAGGTGCTTTTCTCAGGTCTGATGCAGTGGTATAAATGATGAAAAGAGATTTTGTTTATAAATATATAGAAAATGGAAATTTGGTCTTATAATAAGAAATTATTGTTTGTAATAATTAGAACTCTTGAATAGTCTTGAGGTGGGGCATACATCTCAGTATTGTGTCATGTAAGAAAAACAAAGCACAAAATATGAACTGCAGGAAAGAAATGTGCAACAACAAGGTATAAGCAACACAGCCTTAGGGGTTCCCACCTCTAATTCTGACTCTATTCTGTGAGGCAGGGTGCTCACCTGACTTAACTGCTTTATTTATTGGTATGACACCACGTGCAGACTCTTACTTAAAAAAAACAACAAAAAATAAAAAAACTGGTATACCTGTTATAATAATACATGCATATACCTTTTTCTCTCCTTTTAATTTAATATGAATTAGATTAAAAAGGATGGTTTGCATTAGTGACTTAAGAAAATAGAGCAGGGACTTCCCTGGTGGTCCAGTGGCTAAGACTCTGCGCTTCCCAGTGCAAGGGGCCTGGGTTCGGTCCCCGGTCAGGGAACTAGATCCCACATGCCGCAACTGAAGATCCTGTGTGCCGCAACTAAGACCCGGTGCAGCCAAATAAATAAATATATATATATTAAAAAAAAGAAAAGAGGGCAAAAGAGAGAAGCTTTTTTAAAACAGTGGTTAAAGAAGACATTTATAACGAGAAGAATTTTATAAGAGGGAAAAAACAAATGTTGTTGTGAATCGAAAATGTCTTTTTTCCTGTTAATTTATTAAAGATATGTTAAATAGCCACCAAGAGTCACGCAGCATACTGAGTGCTGGGAATATAATTAAAAAACAATATATTAACTTAGGCCTCAAGGTCTCACTGTCTGTTCTGGAAGCCAGATGTATAAATACATAATTGCTACCCAGTGTGTTAGATGGAATCAGAAAAATGTGCCAGGTAACAGAGAAGGAGCTCCATGGAGGGAATGATTAGCTTTGTGAAGCAGAGAGTGGGAGGATGATATTATTAAAAGATTCCCCAAGGAAATCACAGATAAGCTGGATTTTGAAGGGTGACCAGGACCCCACCCGGTGGCCTAAAGAGAAGCAGACATGTTGGCACAGAGAAGAGCCACGTGCCAAAGCACAGCCGTGGAGAGCAGAATGGCATCTCAGGAAACCTGAGTGGCAGGCTTTGGCTAGGGCTTGAGGGGTTTGTCACCCTAAGCTGCTGACCCAGTACATATTTTTATAATATATATTTATGTGCACCTTAGGGCAGTTATCCCTGCTTCCCGTGGCAGGCTACACTTCATACCTCTGTGTTTCATTTTATTTCCCCCGTGCCAGTAGAAACCTAGTTACTGATCTGAAGCAAGTAAAAAGGGGGAATCTGTAAATACGGGGAGTCTCCGCATCTAACAAACACAGGGCTCTGTGACCAGTTCCACAGAGCTCTTTGCGTCTAAAACTGGAGGAGACGGTTTCATTCCCTGGCAGAAGTGAGTGCTGAGTGTTTTGGCTGTACAACAAAAAATCCCTTGCCTTTGTTTGACCCATGCCCACCCTACGGAAAACAGTGGATTATCTATGTGGAATAAATCCTGTTTCATAGGAACACACTTCTGACTGAACAGGTTTGTTTTTCCAGTCTGAACTCTTCCAGATTTACAAGGCTCATCCAAATGACTTTAAAGTCCCTGTGCTTAAGGCAGCTCTACTTAGGATGCAGTAAAACAAGAAATGATGACAAAACACGGAATGATTTAATTACAGGACCAGCCCACTGTCATGATAGATGCCCCTTAATCCCTTGACTGGAACTGCTACCTGACGATTTCCAAAGACCCAGCCTTAGGAGTGGGGAGGGTGGGGAAGCAGGACATTGGCTCTCATCACTGATGGTCGTGACACTGAACAGTCAGCACTTCCACTCTTTGATTCCGGCCCCAGCGCCACACAGAGGGTCTTCTTAAAAAATAGAGGTGAGGGGCTTCCCTGGTGGCGCAGTGGTTGAGAGTCCGCCTGCCGATGCAGGGGACACGGGTTCGTGCCCCGGTCCGGGAAGATCCCACATGCCGCGGAGCGGCTGGGCCCGTGAGCCATGGCCACTGAGCCTGCGCGTCTGGAGCCAGTGCTCCGCAACGGGAGAGGCCACAACAGTGAGAGGCCCGCGTACCGCAAAAAAAAAAAAAAATAAGAGGTGAGGTCTAGCTCTTCAACCTTTCACCCCGTGCCTCATCCCTAAAACACCATGAGAACTAGTACCACCTAGTGGAGCAACGGAAGGGGAGGAGACAAGGGATGTGCTTTATTCCATATCTCTGGCTACTCATCTCTTCCTCTTTGGGGTTACCTGTAACTGATGTTATCCTTCATTCCCTGAAGCTCTTATTCATCATCTCAGCATGTGTCTCCTCAGGCTATGTTGGTAATAATTAGCTGATGGGATGGGGATAAAGCAAATTTCCTCCTCTCTAGACCCCTAGGAAGGAGGCTATGTGGGTATCTGTTTTGGGGTCAAGGTAAGACTGTTGGGGATTATGAGGATGTTTCTTTCCTATGATCTTTCTCACATTTAGTAGCCAGTGTCTCTTGCAGCCTTTTAGCCGTTCACTTGTCTTTTGCAGCAAACATGTTATTCAGTAGGCAACGGGTGCCACCATGTAAAGAAGCAGAAGATGTATTTCCTACTCATAATGAGCCTGTAATTTATTTTAAAAAGAGGCAGTGGGTCTAAGTGCCTAAAAGCATTGCTGGGTGCAGTGGAGGGATTAGGATAGTTTATATTTATTTATAGGATCTCATTTTAAGAACCCACATGTTTTTCTCCTTTACTTCTGTACGAGAAGCATTTAAACATATTCTTGATTGTGATCCGGAGTATACACTTCTGATAAAAATCACAGTCAAATTTTTTATGCTCATTTATATGCCGGTGTTTGTTGTGAATCCTTGCAAGACTTTGAGATGGATGTGATTCAAATTATTTTTGCTATTAAAATGTATTTAAGGAGAGTAAGGCCAGGCCAGGGCTGCTGTAACTAAAGAGGTCCTTTTGTGGTACTCAAATTAATGGCTCAAGCACTGAAGGGTGAAAATGAGGTCTGTGTCGCGTCCTTCTCTGCAGATTGCTTGATCAGTAGGATCCGGGTTAAGATTATGATGAAAGATGGTTTTTTAATGTCACCAGCAGGAGAGCTTGAACTGACACTTATGAAGCTTTACTCTCTTATTAGTATGCCTACTCAGCCGAGTGAGAATCATGTTTTCCTTCCTCTCAGGAAGAACATGGAGAAATTATGAAAGCATTACAATGTAGCCCTTATCTGACAGTGGAAATTCTAGCCGTGATTCCAGGCTGTTATCATCCATATTGGAAATTTTCTGTCTGACTTAACCCTTAAAACACAAGTAGCTTGTCACATGAATATATAAGATACACAAAATGCTCTAAGTTTAGTATTTCAGTGAATAAATTGGCATACGGATGTCATTGATGTTACTGCTAAAGTTAATTTTTAATCAGAATAGTCATAAATTGTAATAGAGCAGTTTTATTCTTTATCATTCCCATGCTTTACAGTTACTAAAAGGTCTTATACAATCTCTTAAAAATAGACATTATTTTGTCCCTTCAGAATTCATTTTAAATACTTCTGCTGCAAGAATCCTTTTCTGGCAAACTGCATCTGACACTTAGCTCTTCCTTTTCTGAATTGTTCTCAGAGTTATGGACTATGTTACACAGTTTAGCACTTAATTGTTACCCAATTATTTTATTTAACAAATACTAGTTTTACTTCCTGACTTAGTTTTAACCCTTAAGTGCAAAGACCACACCTTACAGTTTTTGAATTCTCCAAAGAAGCATGCACACAGGAAGATATACTGTAAATGCTTGTTGTTTGATTTCACAGTCCCCTGCAAAATGTACTATAGTTGATATTTTCTAATTATTAAAGCTTTTGAATAATAGAGGAAGTTCTATCTCAGAAGCTTATAAATATGTGAAGGAAAGCTGAAAACTAAGTTTAAAAGTTGAATCTTTAATATGTTAGCTTTTTCCCTGGGATACCATCCTGCCATCCATTGCACATTTGTAAACACAGCAGTGTGTTTTAATCATTTACTTACGTCCCCGCCTCATTCTACAAATTATTTGAGACAGCTTACCAAAACATGCAGTAAGCTGGAAACCATAAAGTGCTCAGGCTTGAATTAGACTATCTTGTATTCCAGCTCCCCTACCTATAAGCTCTGTGTCCTTCAGGCAAGCTGCTTCATCACTTTAAGCCTCTTAGACGTTTCTTAACCTACAGAATAGGTTAATGAGTATTAAATAGACTATTCTATGCAAAGTATATAGCATATTACCTGGCACATAGTTAGCCTTCAATAAATGTTAAATAACATGCAATAAAAGTAAAATAAAAAGTTATAATAAAAATCAGGACCAGGGGAAATGTAACTTAGAAGAGTCTACCCTCAGAGGTTACGTTGCAATTATGCATGACAGCCCGGCCATAAATGACTAGTCAGTGTACAGTGTTTTTAAAGTTATCTTTGGGGAAGTGAAATTTTTACTGGCTTTGCTGTAAAAGCAGTTCTCACGTGTGGCTTGCTATGAGGAGACATTGGGCATATAGTATATAGTGTTGTTAAGTCTTGACCTTAAACACAGGCAGTTTGGGGTGGCAGTCTCCTAAGACCTGTTTGAAGGTATGCCAAGGGTATAACGCCAGCATGTAAAATTCACAAAGGCCCCCAAAACATTGTTGTATTAGTTATAGACTTTTTTTTTTAAGCAACTTACATGTCTTTCTTTTTTTAACTTGCAAAGTGAAGCTTATAGAAACTTCATTTCTTCTTTCCGTTTTTACTCATACGTGGGAGTTGGAAGTTTTCTCCATTGTTACCCAGGGTACCTTTTATCCACAAGTGCTTTCTTCCTCATATCCCAGCCCGCAGGCCACTGCCTGCTCGGTTCGTTTCAGCTCTGTTTTGCTCAGCTGCTGTTACGTGTCAAGCCCTGTGCCAGGTCCTGGTATGTTTGTTCTCCTCAAGGAGCTCAGTCTGCTCCTCCTTCAGGTAAATCCTGCCCCCTTCCACCCGCCAGACTATAAGCTCTGTGATGGTTAAACACGTGTTCTGTATATTGTCACAGTCTCAGTGCAGAGCAGGGGCTCCGGCACGTGGTCTGGGTGCTCAGTAAGGACTATTGAGTGAATGAATGCGGGAGATTCTTGCAGTGCTGCACATGGGTGGGCGTGGAAGTGCTTGCGTGTCATATATAAAGTCTCTTTCATGCGACACAAGAAGGTTCATGAAGCTTCTGCTAGGTCCACTGCTCTTTGTGGGGTCCTCTACTCTTTCTGGAAGGTCCATTGCTGTTGGTGGCCCTGACTTTGGCAGAGATACTGGCTTGTTGTTCACCTGCTATTTCCTTTTCTTCATGGACACACACTGGACTCCACTTCCTAGCCTTCCTTGCAGTTAGGTATGAGCATATGACTGATTCTGCCCAGTGGAATGTAAGCAGGAATGACGTGTCACTTCTAAACCCAGCCCATAAAATTTTCCATGTGCCATCCTCTCTTCCGTCCTTTGCTGGATCTCGGTGCCCAGGGTAACCATGTGAGGAAGAAGACAGAGTCTCTGCAGCCTGGGTCCCTGAATGACTATGTGAAGCAGAGCTGCTACTCTTCCTGTCCCTTGACGATTGGACTTTATATGGGCAAGAAAAGAAAACATCTAATGGGTGAAACCACTAAGATTCTGAGGTTTCTCTCTTACAACAGGAGCATTACCTTAACCAATACTGACTCCTTTTATCGCCTGCCCAGTGGAGGGTTTGTTTTTGCTTTGGTTTTGGTTTTGTTTTCTTGCGTTGTTGTTTGAAGAGTAGTCTCTTACTGGTTTTTACCAGGTTGATCTTTCAGGAACTTTTTTTAATCTCAGCATTTGAGAGGTACACTGAGCTAATTGAAATGTATGCTTTGGTCCATCAATGGAAAAGGTTTGTCACAACTGCTTTAGTGTGCCACTGCTAAAGGGATATGTGTGTTGTGTTCAGTAAGCACAAGTCAGTGGCAGAGCAAGAAAAACAAAACAATACTAGTCCCCTGATACCGCATCAGTTCTCACCCCTCCCATGCCATTATGATGTGATTTCCCCCAAGCCAAGCAGCACTGTAGAAAAAGCAGCTGTCTTCTTGGGAAGAAAGGATTTTTTCTTGTTCATATCAATACATGCCATGTATTGCAATAGAGCATTCTTGTGGGCCGAGACTGAACAATCTTGAAATTCGTGTTGCAGGATCAGGTAAGAATGTTGAATATTATAAGGTAAAGAGTTATTTGGGGCATATAAAAAACTTGATATTATGTGTGATGTGAACTCTTTTAGGAGGGAGGGGAAGAAGGTAGGAAGAATGTACATTTTAAAAAAATTGATAGATTATTGGGCATGTTTGATATTATCAAGAAAACCTCTCACATTAGATGATTACATTTATTATAGAATACTTCTAACAGTGGTTATGAGGATGTATAGTATAGTACTTAAGCACTGAAGTTCTGAGCTTAGACACCTTGGGTTCAAATCCTGTTCCACTACCCTGTTGTCTGTGTCACTTTGAACAAGGCACTTTAATCTCTCTGTGCCTTTTTGGAAAATGAAGAAAAAAATGGTACCTATTACTAGGAAGAATAAAGGAGATAATCTTTGTAAAATACGTAGCACAGCTCCTGGTAGAGTAAGCTGCTATAATAACGTTATTAATGAGAGAAATGTTAATCATAATTATTTCTAATGGTTCTAGGTTATTCAAATGTAGTGTATTCACAAACAGTTAAGGTCTTGGCAGTAGGTGGTGTGAAAAGATCCCTGAGTTTCTGTTAGCCTTGAAGGTAATCCCAAGGGACCACAGTAAAGGTAGGAAAGGACTGAGAAGCTAAGTTTCCATGACCTATGTGGTCTTCGAGTGTTATTTGTTGTCAGTTAACATATGGTGTTGAATTGCCACTGAAACATATTTATTAAGCACCTGTTATGTGAGTTGGTGTTGAATTGCCACTCAAAATTATCAGTAGTTTTGTAACAAGTAGCCAAGGAAGAGTTGATAACATTGCAAGGAGAGTCAATTCATGTGCCTTTGTTACTACTGTCAGTCACGGAGGTAACATCCTTTTATTCTTACTGTTTGATCCACCAACTTAGTTACCTCATACTAAAAGGTTTAAAAAGGTATAGCTCTAGGGTAAACACATTTACCAGTGACACAATACATTTGCTTATTTATTTCATCATGTAGAGAATAATCATCTACTCCTTTTTCACACTTCTCTAATAAAAGGGAAAGAAGTAGAAACATTTTCTTTTTTTCTGCTTATGATATCTTTTACCCTCTAAATTTTAAAGGAAAGTTGTTTTATACCTAAAATACAATTTTACAAATACGGAAAATGGTGGAATTTATTCTTTTAGATTTCTAGATTGCTTTATTATAGAGGACCAGAACACAAGTGTAGTAAAAATATTGGCAAGAGTTTCAGATTATTAATATGATTACTAGGTTGCATACTCAAGTTTAAGGACAAGAACCAAAACTCCACAATTGTCATTTGTATACAAGGTATTGTTATCAACCCAATCCCCTCTTGTGGATTTACATTTGCTAGTTCTTTTCTAGGAAGCAATATGGATTCTTCTATTTACATGGTATTTTGAAATAAAGGTATTTCAGAGAAACCAAGTTTAATTCTACATCTACCCTGGAAAATGTTGGAACATACAAGCCAAATGGCTTTCATTCTTCTGCTTTTAGTACCAGAGAAAAAATTTTTTACTGAATGCTTTACTATTTTTCCCTTCAGTTAATGCCCTGAGTTGCTTTAAAGAGTGTAGTTTCCAGTGATCTAATCAGTCCCAAAAAAGCAATGAGGAAACTCTGGAATTCTAACTACAGAGAATCTTTTATAACTGCCACTTAATACCAGCCAACAAATTTTAACAATAGTTTAAAAGTATCCTAATTTAAGTCATCCTGCTGGAAAATGCTTTAATTATCTTAGAAGACTCAAAGGTTTAGAAAACCCTTAGAATTAAAAAAAAAAAAAGAAACCCTATTATTGGAAGATTTTGTGTGTGTCCAAGCCTTCACATTTAAGAGAATAACTGCTAGAATTATATTTGATCTAGAATTATAGCAAAAGTATATTTGTTACTGTTTTGGTCACATAAATACATAGACCCATCTTTGTCTACTTGTAAATCCTGTAATTGATTGGTCAAACATAGACATAACAATAGACTTGGCATCACCATTAAAGTTAATTGACAACCATTTGATGTGGTTTCAGGTCTTTGATGATTCATCTTTAAGAAATAATTTCCAAAATCTACGCTGGATGTTACTATTGAATCTAATTAATGTTGAATAAATTTCATTTTATTTCTCATAATATTTTTGAGTTTTTTCCTTAGTGTTAATGAAAAACTATGCATATCTGAAAAGAAATGGAGTTAGCTGCATCTTTAATAATCTATTCTTTAAAACATATAATATTTTAATTGTGTATTACTGTGTCAACATTTACAGTTAAGACTCTATCCAGGCATTATTCAATTCTGAGAAGGCTGGCATTATCTAAGGTACTGCAATTGTTTAGTCAGATAAAGCAAACACTTCATTTGAATTCTGTGGAAATTAGTGTGCATACTGCCTCTCCCATCTTTCTAGTTAAAAAACAGCCTACCTGAAATTATTACTGAAACATATAAGAAAAATTATTTTGATATTTCTCAGTTTACTATAGGGCATATAATCTAATATACCCAGTGAAAATAGTGTTTATTCTATTATGGATCTACTTAAGTAAAATCATCCTGGTAATTTGATTATATGTCCGACATTGTGAATTTTACCTTGTTAGGTGCTGGATATTTTTGTATTCCTACAGATATTCTTGAGCTTTGTTCCGGGACACAACTAGATTACTTGGAACTAGTGTGATCCTTTTGCGTCTTGCTTTTAAACATCACTTAGATGGTACCAGAGCAGTGTTTAAACTAGGGCTAACCCTTTCATAATACTAACACAAGACCCTTTTGAGTACTCTACCAATCCCAGGAATCATGAGTTTTTCCAGTGTGGCTGGTGGAAACAGGTATTATTCCCAGCCCTGTATGGGTTCTGAGGAATGCTTTCTGTAATGCTTTTGGGCGGTTCTTTCCCTGGCTTTGGATAGTTTCTATACACGCTCTTGCTAATCAGTACTCTGCTGAATACTTGAGGGAAACCATCTGCAGATCTCTGGAGTTTCTGTGAAACTCTCTGCTCTCTGGTACTCTGACCTGGAGCTCCAGCTGCCTTGGTCTCCCCAGACTGTCGGCTCCATCTCTTCAACTCACTGGTTCCCCCTCTGTGCCCTGCAGCTTTCAAACTCTGACCAGGCAGTAAGCTGGAGCACCTCATTGTTTCCCATCTCTCTGAGATCACTGTCCTTGTTGGTGATGTCCAGTGTCTTGGGAACTACTGTTTCATATATTTTGTCCAGTTGTTTGTTGTTTCAAGAAGGAAGTAAATCTAGTCCCTGTTATTTTATTTTGGGCAGAAGCAGACTGTCAGATTAAATCTTAAATGAATATTAATCTTTCAGTTTAATTTTCTAAAACATAGGTTGAGTTTCTGTTGATATTATCTCCAAATGAGATTATTTTTCGGGAAGCAAGTCCAAGACTTAATCTAGGCAGAACCAAATGATCTCTTAATCCTTTCCAGCTATCTATAAAACCTGTTGTGACAATATCTTCCTATTACATTTATTTTCCTTATTTTTTGGCTGCATTGGGTCTGAGTTGTGGCATACGGGATCTTTGTTGAGGCATGTGGGATCTTTTTCGTTGTGGCATGCAGTCTGCTCGGGTTTCTCTCTAGTTGTGGCATGCAGGTTTTCTCTCTCTAGTTGTGGCACGTGGGCTCCAGGGCATGTGGGCTCTGTAGTTTGTGGCACATGGGCTCTCTCATTGGGGCGTGTGAGTTCAATAGTTGTGGCGCATGGGCTCAGCTGTCCCGCGGCATGTGGGATCTTAGTTCCCCGACCAGGGATCGAACCCACGTCCCCTGCATTGGAAGGTGGATTCTTTACCACTGGACCACCAAGGAAGTCCTTCTTCCTATTACACTTAAAGCCGTGCTCTAGTAAAAATTTAAATTCATACAATGCACAGTTGCTGTACATTAAAATAATCAAATTTTCTTTCACCTGTTATCTTTACCCTCCCCTCCCTGCCAACAAATGGTGAAGATATAATGAAACTGGTAATGAGGCATTGTAAATAGTCTCTACACTCTTGGAAAACGAATTGGAGCTGTATATTAAAAGGCAAAAAAAAATTTATATTCTTTGAATCATTAACTCCACTTGTAGAATTATAGCCAATGTAAATAAGATATGTAAAAAGCTGTATCTCCAGGGCTTCCCTGGTGGCACAGTGGTTGAGAGTCAGCCTGCCGATGCAGGGGACACGGGTTCGTGCCCCGGTCCGGGAAGATCCCACATGCCGCCGAACGGCTAGGCCCATGAGCCATGGCTGCTGAGCCTGCGCGCCCAGAGCCTGTGCTCCGCAACGGGAGAGGCCACAACAGTGAGAGGTCCGCGTACCGCAAAAAAAAAAAAAAAAAGCTGTATCTCCAAAAATGTTAATCATAGTGCTAATTATAATGGAAAAAATTGGAAATAATCTTTTAAAAGTGAAGTACAGTTCATTTACAATACTGTGTTAGTTTCAGATTACAGCAAAGTGATTCAGTTATATTTTTTTCAGATTATATTCCATTATAAGTTGTTATAAGATACGGAATATAATTTCCTATGCTATAAGTAAATCCTTGTTGCTTATCTACTTATGTATAGTAGTTAGTATCTGTTAATCCCATACTCCTAATTTGTCACCCCTCCTGCCCTCCCTCTCGCTTTTGGTAACCATGTTTGTTTTCTATGTGAGTCTGTTTCTGGTTTGTATATAGATTCATTTGTATAATTTTTTAGATTCCACATATAAGCGATACCGTATAGTATTTGTCTTTGATTTACTTCACTAAGTATAATATTTCTAGGTCCATACATGTTGCTGCAAATGGTAATATTTCATTCTTTTTTTATGGCAGTATTATTCCACTGTATGTGTGTGTGTATATATATATATATATATATATATACCATATCTTCTTAAGCCAGTCATCTGTTGATGGGCATTTGGGTTGCTTTCGTGTCTTGGCTATTGTAAATAGTGCTGCTATGAACATTGGGGTGCACATACCTTTTCAAATTAGAATTTTTTCCGGATATATACCCAGCAGTGGGATTGGTACCTCTATTTTTAGCTTTTATAGGAAACGCCATACTGTTTTCCATAGTGTTTGTACCAATTTACATTCCCACCAACAGTGTAGGAGGGTTCCTTTTACTCCACACCCTCTCCAGACTTTTTAACGATGGCCATTCTGACCCATGTGAGGTGATACTTCATTGTGGTTTTAATTTGCATTTCTCTGATAATTAGCAGTGATGAGCATCTTTTCATGTGCATGTTGGCCATCTGTATGTCTTCTTTGGAGAAATTTCTATTTAGGTCTTCTGCCCGTATTTTGATTGGCTTGTTTTTATATTGAGTTGTATGAGCTGTTTATATATTTTGGGTATTAACTCCTTGTTGGCTGCATCATTTACAGATATTTTCTCCCATTTCTTAGATTGTCTTTCATTTTGTTGATGGTTTCCTTTGCTGTGCAAAACCTTTTAAGTTTAATCAAGTCCCATTTGTTTATTTTTGCTTTATTTCTTTTGCCTTGGGAGACTGATCTAAGAAACTATTGCTACAATTTATGTCTGAGAATGTTTTGCCTATATTCTCTTATAGGAACTTTATGGTGTCATGTCTTACATTTAGGTCTTTAAACCATTTTGAGTTTATTTTTTGTATATGGCATGAGGGAGTGTTCTGGTTTCACTGATTTACACGTAGCTGTCCAGCTTTCCCAACACCACTTGTTGAAGAGACTGTCTTCTCTCCACTGTATATTCTTGCCTCCTTTGTTGTAGATTGATTGACTGTACATGCATGGGTTTATTTCTGGGGTCTCTTCTGTTCCGTTGATCTATACGTCTGGTACCCAGTAAGAGGTCAATATCCAAAATATATAAGGAACTCTGACAACTCAACAGCAAAAAACCCAAACAACCCAATTTGAAAACGGACAAAAGACTTTCTCTAAAGATTTACAAATGGCCAAAAAACACATAAAAAGATGATCAATATCACTAGCCATTAGGACATGCAAATCAAAAGCACGAGATACCACTTCATACCCATTAGGATTGCTATTATAAAAAAAACACAGAAAATAACATCTGGTGAGATGTGGAAAAATTGGAACTCTTGTGCATTTCTAGTAGTAATGTAAAATGGTGCAGCTACTGTGGAAAACAGCCCCTCACAGTATTAAATATATTATTACCATATGACCTAGTAATTCCACTTTTAGGTATATACCCAAAAGAACTGACAGCGGGGACTGAGATACTTGCACATCAGCGTTCACAGCAGCAGCATTCACAATAGCCAAAAGGTGGAAACCGCCCAAATGTCCATTAACAGATGAATGGATAAAAAAGTTACAAGGCTACATATCCTTTAGCCTTAAAAAGGAAATTCTGGCACATGCTACAGAAGACATTGTGCTAAGTGAAATAAGCCAGACACCAAAGGACAAACACTGTACGATTCCACTTATATGAGGTACCCAGAGCAGTCATAGTCATATTCATAGAGACAGAAGGTAAGTGGTGTTTCTCAGGGCCTGGAGATAGTATTGTTTAACGGGTGCTGAATTTCAGTTTGGGAAGATGAAAAAATTCTGGAGATGGATGGTAGTGATGGTTGCACAACACTGTGAATGTACTTCAAGCCACTGAACCGTACACTTAAAAATGTTTAAACGATAAATATTGTTACGTATATTTTACCACAAAATATTTATCTTTATTAGGTATGTATGTGTGTGTGTGTACATATATATATATATATATATATATATATATATATATATAGTTAAGTAAATAACTCATGTTCCTCTCCAGGAGTGACACACGCGGCCATCTGGGCAGCCTGCATTTCTTATCTCAGCGCTGCGGTTCCCCCAGAGCTGAGGACGTCTGCTCAGGGCATCCTGCAGGGCCTTCATCTGGGTTTGGGGAGAGGTTGTGGAGCCATGATCGGAGGCGTGTTAGTCAATTATTTTGGTAAGAATGGTTTTCTCTTTTTCTCTTTCTTCTTTGATGGAAACTTAACACAACCCCTCAGTAAACACTCAAGTTATTACTGAAGATTGCCAGAAGCTAAACTCCACTGTTCATATATTCTCTTTCTAGCTCTCATGGTAGTCAGAATTGCAGAGCAGTATATGCTTCAGTGGTTAAGATGATCAGAGCCAGCTTGTAACCGTGCACGCTTCTCTGACAGCTTACTGCGATGCTACACAGATAGCTCAAAGGAGCCAAACAAATGAATAATCACATGTGCTTTTGGTTTGAAGTAAAGTACCCTAAACCTGCTGATAATAATGCTAGAGGAAAGAGAGTTCATCATTGTTGTTCCATCAGGAGATTTTGAACCAAAAAAATCTAACTATATGCTGGCTTTGGTAATGTCACTGCATCTGTGACAACACAGTCTGTCTGCCCTGTCAGATCTCCCTTATTGGAAATCCAAGGGCGGGGCTGAGGTGGAGATGGCATTATTCTGCTCCAGGAATCTTGAGTATTCAGGTCCCTAGAAGGTAGACTCAGAGATGTCTGAATATATAGCACTACTTGAGCTCGGCTGTTCTAATTACAGATTAATAAGGTTGTTTAATATATAGTTAGGTAAATTGTCTTTATGAAGAGAGCACCACTGAATTTTAAAATGGCACTCGGAGACAGTCCTTTATTTTATAAATGCAGTTTTAAAATTTGATCAATGACAGATATCCAACACCAGCACTTGGATCTCTTGACACCTGCCCAGACCTGTGCTTTTCCTACTGTATGAAGCTAATGGCCATTTGCCATTCTTTGCTCTGCTGCCTTTGCCCTGAACTTTAGAACATTGACAGTTTTGGATGAGGGCTACCTGTCTTTCCGGGAATTACTCTACAGAGTGCTGTTTGTTTCCACAGGGGCTGCTGCAACATTCCGAGGAATTGGCATGGCCTGCCTGGTGATCCTCCTGTTCTTTGCCCTGATCCAGTGGCTGGCGGTGCCAGATGAGGAAGAAGGTAAGCATGTTCATTGTTCTTTAATGGTTCTAAAGGTTGAAGCCGTGGGGAATTCTACACATACCCCTCAGAAACCCAGAGGTGGAAACAGAGTGTACCACAGACCTGCATGGCTAGATTTTCTCAGGGGTGTATCAGTGAACTCGTGCACCATTGCTGGAGAGAAGCCACTTGCTATGTTGAAAAGAATACTGGTTGTTTTAGGCAGCTTGCTTTTGTTTTGTTTTACGGTACAAGGTACTAGGGAAAGTATTGGTTTTAAATTTCTCTGGTATTCTAAAGAGATTTAAAATTTAAATCAGATATATATAGGATTATACAGTAATTTTACTATTAGGGGTAGGAAGTGGTATTAATCTCTGTGCTTTTACCTTCATTTGATAAAAATGTCTAAACCTTAAATTTGAAGTTTTCCCTTAATTAGGCATGGCCTTCTTAAACGTATCATACAGAAAGAAGGTTATATCCAATATAATGTGTTGATGAGAACAAGCTTTCAACTTTTTGGGGGAATCAACTTTTTTTTTTTTCAATGAAGAAGGCCAACCATTAAAACAAATATTCTTTCTCAGCTCTTGGGTCCTGGAACAGGGCTCATCTTCTATGGTGTCCTGTCCTTTGAGGAGCATTTGCCTCAAGTACCCGAAGTGCTTCTGTTAAGAGAAAAACTAACTTGTTACAGAAACCCCAGAGACAGATTTTAATTCCAACAAGTTACTCAGAAGGAAAGACCAGTACTGACTTTCCTTATTCTTGTTCTTTTATAATCCTAACTAGATCATCTCTCTTATGCAGTTTAGTCCATGCCTTCAGTAAAAGGCCAATAAAGGCAGCTACTGTGTGATTTTTCCTATTTTGATGCTTATCTTTAAAATCTCAATCCTGTAAGTGGGCCTAAGGCAACATTCACTATAACCTATGCCCCACAGATGTTGTATACGTTAACTGAACCAATACATTTCATAAATAAATATAAGTTAATGTCTGTTAAGTCCTGTAAGGAGACCCTGGAAGGTAAACATCACATTCATTTGCTCAGTACTTGTGCCAAGTAGAGAAGCCGCCCTTGTTACACGGCAACTTATCAACATTCCCAAGCATACTAGAACGGGCTTATCGAGGTTGTCCATTTGTTCAGTTTTTATTATTTATTTATACATACATACATACATCTGTTTAAATATGTAAAAACTCTGAGAAACGATTTAAACATGGCTTTCTCTCCAGACAAGACGATGCTGGCAGAAAGGATTCCTGTTCCTTCTAGTCCTGTTCCCATAGCAACCATCGACTTGGTCCAGCAACAGACAGAAGATGTTCTGCCACGCGTTGAGCCCAGACTACCACCTAAGAAAACCAAGCACCAGGAAGAACAGGAGGATGTGAACAAGCCAGCCTGGGGTGTCAGCTCCTCTCCCTGGGTGACCTTTGTTTACGCACTCTACCAAATCAAAGAGATGATGCAGCTAACAAGAGACAACCGTGCTTCTGAGATACAGCCTTTACAGGTAAAAAGTTCCTCTGCTGCCTTGCCTTAAGCAGGCTCAGTTGTTTCAGTTATTGTTATTCATTCAACAAGATTTATGGGAGGTCTGGTGGGGGAAATAGACATGCAGACAAATAATTTCAGTGCTTTGTGACAAGTGTATTATAGAGGTGTATACAAGGTTCCATAGAGGGAAAATTCTGCCTTATGTGGTTCAGGAAGGCCTCACAGAGAAGACAGTACCTCTTGAAAGAAAGAAAATAAATCCATTCTGATTTTATATATTTCTTTGAAATGTCTGTTTTGGTGGACATTAGTTACAGTATGGATATATGGTTCTTGCCTTGGTGAATTATATATTAATCTCTGTAATTTAAAAATTCTAATGGGGACATTCTATATAATAGGACCTCAATAAATATCTGATAAATATCTGATAAATTAAGTAATATACTCTGAGCCACTAAATGGGTCTGACAGGACACCTAACTCAGTGGAAATGTGGTTTTGCTAGCGGGCTCACCTCGGGCTCACCTGAAAGATAAAAAGTGTGGTTTTTCTTGTCCCTAGAGGTGTGGTCTCTCCTGAGTAACGTCGAATCGCATGGATAAAAACACTGTAGGTAATTGTAACTGAAGCTATATAATACTTTTGGAAAATGTTTAAGCGTAACTTCTATGAACAGTTTAGCCAAAGTAATGAGTCTGCTTCCCCTGTGTTTTTATTAATCACTCCCTTTCACTTGATGAATCATGTCAGCTCTATATCTAGAGTAGCTTCAGAGGACACAGGAGGAAAAAAATAAAGGGGAAAGACTTTAAGAGTAGTTTGAGTAATTTCCTTAATTTGAACTACCTCAATTCAATTTATCACAACTTTGTAAACTGACCTGTAATATTTCTCTAATTTAAACCAAATCTGATTCTTCGCTGATAACCATAATGCATTCTAGTCCATGTATGATCCTATTGGTTTATCGAGATAATAAACTCACACAAATCCTCTGCTCACAGGTCAAGGACGATATCAGGGTAGGAGGAGCATAGAAAGGATGTGAAGCAAGGAGGTGATGCAGGAGGAAAGATGAGTTCTGCCTGAATGGCAGTGTTTTCATTACTTTGGATACTCACCCTTGTTTTCACAGAAGCCTATTAGGCTTAAGTATCATTAACATTTTTTATGATATACTAAGATTAATAAAAACTGGCTAGTATGGCTTAGCTACTCTTATGAAGAAGTCATTATACTAATATGTTTTCTTTTACAGTTTAGAACTACAGAAATAAAACTTTTGTTTTTCTTTTTTGGTGCTCAGCTCTTTGAAGTGATGGGTACTAAATTCAGAGGAAAATCCATAAAAAAAGAAATGTTTCCTGATTTTTACAAACCAACTTTTAGTGTGTACTTTAAAATCCCAACTATACATCAGGACTCAATTTCAGGACATTCTTTTCCTGGCCCTGTCTCCAAGGCTGAGGATGCCTTCCTCACTTCCTGTGGGACAAGGTGCTTTCCAGCCTTGAATTCTCTGGTCTTAGCAAGTGGACTGAGTTCCCGTTCCGTGCCGCTTGCCCAGTGACTTGCCACAGTGGCTGGTGGGGGCCCAGTAAATATGTGCTGATGTAAATTGTTCTCCTAGGAGTAACAGGCATGTTGGTAGTAACGTTCCTTTATCCACAAGATACGTCTGCTTATAGTGTCTGTGTTTTTCATGCGGCTTGGACAGTTGCACGCAGGAAAGGAGATGAAAGGTAAGACATTCTATCCTTATTCCTCTGTTACTTGTTTCCTGAAGTGTTTATTTCAGGATGATCTCCCCATGTTTCATATATCTTACTTGAAAGCATATAAAAAGTTTGCTAGCATTGACCATGGGGCACCTCCTATTTTTTCCTTCCAGGGGACCAGTGAGGATCGGGAAACTTCTCCAACTGGTGGAGCCCGGCCTGGACCACGTGAGGCTCCCTCTGACCCATCAAGAAGCCAGCCGTCCCCTCAAGCAGCAGCATCTCAGACGCAGAGCAGCCCCACTCACCCCAGTGTAGACCCGTGCAGGGAGGAGACTGAGGACCAGCAGGCTCAGCCTGCCTCTGGGGGACACTGAGGGGTCCTGCTCATCTCACACCCTGCATGGAACTGGGCTCCTCTGCCAGCACAGAGGGAGCACCTTGAGGAGCACAGCACCACATACGCTGCTGAATACCTGAACTCATCAACGCAGAAATACACACACACACACACACACACGCTCACACATGTAGAAGCTACAGTACATACTGGCAGAAATAGGTCAACTTCCGTAGTCGCACTGGAGTCACAGAAGGAAAATGGATTTCAGTGAGGACTTTCAGTTCTCGGATTGGTAGGTTAAGGACTACAGGACTTCTCTGCCAGGGCAGTAAGAGTCGAAACCAGCAGTTACACTAAATGAGTGGAGGGAAAGAAAGTGTTTCAAGGTGAATGCTGATATAATTTCCCTCTTCTGATTATTTATCCTAATTATTTGGTTCTTAATGCAAACTGGGAAGAAACAGAATACATCTATAATTTTGTTTCTCTTAAAGAGAACAATTTAAAAAAATTTAAGACGTATTTTAAAAGTAACCAGATAAAAGTTAGTGGCATCTATGCTTTTGTTTAAAAAAAAAAAAAAAAAGGAAAAAGTTTCATCAGAAACTTGGCATATCTCTAGCAAATATATTTTTATATGGGTATGGTGTATAATGAAAATAGTCAATTCTTTGAGTGGTAAAAGCTGTTACTGACTACTGCAAGCTAAGCTGAGCTTTAAAATGCCTTTTGTTTTAAATGGGCTTTAAGACCAGAGGAGGGAATATTGAAATCAACCAACCAACTTAGTATCCTGTGGCTTGATAGACAAGGGTTTACTAAATATACTGATACTGTAAATAGCCTCTATCACTATTTACAACTTTATAGTGATCTGGGCTCTAATTAGGTGATGGACTAAAACAAACACACAAAATCACTGAATTCCTAAGGGTTTCTTTAATTAAGCAGTACTACTTACAAATAACAGTATAAGATTTAAGTGCCTAGGGAACGGATACAATTTTTTAAAATTACATACTGGTTCAGTTTTTTTGTTTTGTTTTTGGTGAGGGGAAAAGGTGGTGAATAGGAAACCAGGAATGGAAAAGACAGAAATAAGAAGTAAGTACACTTTCTAATGACTAAAGAAAAAATTCTCGGTATATTCTTTCCCACGCAGACATAGTCAGACACTGGACAGTTCAGATACGGGCATGCGACTGTAAATATTACAGCTACAGTTGACAAGGGCCGGGTGACTCATGCATAAAGCTTGCTGCTAAAAATGAAGGCTGAGGTTACAGGAAGCCTTGGGGGAGGGCTGTGGACAAGGGGACATCGCTTTAGCGCTTTAGCTGAAGGAAGGTCAGTTATGTAGTGTGTACAACACTGCGGATGAGTACAGGAGAGAGGAGAGAAAAGAACAGAGTTGAAAATGAGCAACTCACCTTACTCTGACTCGGATTAGGCAGGACCAATTATAAAGTGAGGACTTCTCCACGATACAGTACTTCTGCCCACAACTGCATCTGGAAGAAGAAAGTCTACACTCGGATATCTAGCTTCACCACGGAACACAGCTTAAAAACAAAATAACGGGAAGAAATAGAATTAAGCAAATAGTTATTTTTGCACTTGAACTGAAATGTACTGTACTGTAAATTATCATGACTCATTTTAAGTGACCTTTAAAAATCAGATGTATTTATTATGCTTATGTAATTATAGAAATAAAGAAATGGGTGACAGGCTGAACCTCACCTATGAATGTACAGTATGTGGATTTGTGAAACTGACTGTAGGAAGTCAAAAAACTTCTACTGTGTCTTGTGTTTACAGTTCTGATTTATTCCTCTGAAAAGCCTGCTGTTTTGGAAATGCACAGTTGACATGTTGAAATAAAAATAAATACCATTTTTAAGTATTTCTTAAATGATAACGATGTGACCAAACAAATAAAAGTCCTTCACTCTGTAATGAATGAGATCAAACTCTACAGGCCTTTGTTATGAGACGTTTACTGTGAGAGGTGATTAAATAGTGCAGTAATTTCCAGCCTTTGAGAGCAGACACCTTCATGGGTTTGTGGACTTTGTGACTTCCTCCTGTCCTCAAAGTGCCATTTAAAAAAAAAATTAGTGAATTCAAATTATATTTTGATTTGAGAATTTTCTAATCCCTTTTGAGATCCCCTGGAAATACCCAGGGAGGTCACAAAGCCCAGGTTGGTAATCACGACCTTAATGACTTGTTTCATATGCTTTTCCCCATAATTGTAGAAAAAGTGAATTACGCAAAGCGCTGAGCTCATGTGGATCCAAAGAGGTTAGTTACTGATTATTAAACTATTACTCAAGGCCTTAAGTAGAATAATAGATGACAATAACACACATACCTCCACCAGCCAATAAACCTCATGAAAAGCCTAAGGAATTCACAGGAAGAATATCGCTGCCTTACTGGCTTATTAGTCTTGTCACGGGCCACACGAAGCAGACAGTTGGCTAAGTGCTCCCCTCTGATTTGCCGTTCCTCCAAGACTGCTGGGCGTGGAGGCTACTGATGGTGCTGAGACCATTATTTAAGTGGTATTCCTTGCAGCCAATCTGGAGGTAAGCAATGATTCCAGGAAACAAGGAGCCACACCCACTGTTACTGGGTGCTTGGTGTGTGCTGATGACATTATCGTTTTGTCCTAACAACAACACACTGTAATAGGTATCACTATCCCCTCTTTAAATAGGATTTTGGAGCTGAACTCAGCTTACGTTATGGGAACAAGGTCACAGTGCCAGAATTCAAACTCAGATCCACCTGATGCCCAAGTGCAGGTCCACCCAGGACCTTCTCCAACCCCAGGAGGCGGGGAGGCCACCCTCTGCTTCTGTTGTGGTAGAACAAGCCTGAAAGCAGCCCCGGTCATTCTGAACCCTTACCTTGTGTGCCTGATACTCCCTGTGTAGTTGCAGTTCCATTTAGGATCGCTAGCTATTCCCAGATACATAGAAATCCAGCGCCTTCTAACTCCTGCTGCTCTGTTAATCATGAGTGCCACTCTGGAGGTAACTCGGAAGGTCTGGCAACCCTGCAGAGAAAACTTGGAGGTTGCAGGGACTCTGAAGACCAGTGCCACGGGAGCTGGGAAGGGCCAGCAGACACACCCACCGCTCAGAAACCTGAGGCAGCAGCTTCGTGAAGCAGCACCGTCAGGTGTGGTAGCCGTTAGCCACAGGTGGCTATTAAGTGCTTACAGTGTGGCTAGTGCATCTGAGGAGTTAGATTTCTCATTTATTTTTTTAACTAATTAATTTTTGGCTGCGTTGGGTCTTCGTTGCTGTGCGCTGGCTTTCTCTAGTTGTGGTGAGTGGGGACTACTTTTCGTTGCAGTGCACGGGCTTCTTGTTGCGGTGGCTTCTCTTGTTGCAGAGCATTGGGCTTTAGGCATGTGGGCTCAGTAGTTGTAGTTCGCGGGCTCTACAGCACAGGCTCAGTAGTTCTGGTGCACGGGCTTAGTTGCTCTGCAGCATGTGGGATCTTCCCGGACAAGGGCTCGAACCTGTGTCCCCTGCATTGGCAGGTGGATTCTTAACCACTGCACCAACAGGGAAGTCTCTCATGTTATTTAAATTTAAACAGCCATCTGTGGCTCGTGGCTACCATACTAGACAATGCAGGAACAGAGGAAGAAAATTACCTTTGGGAGATCTCTGGGTCTTAGTTTTCTCATCTTCATTGTGAAAGGCTGGACCCTAAAATTAACATTATTCTGTGAAGATGAGGGCATGCTGTGACAGAGCTGACTGTAGGCAAATAAAATATGATTTTCCCTTCAGAAATTTTTCTCTCCTTGGGTGCAGTGGGACAAGACAAAGCTACTTCTGAAGCCCCAAACCACTCTGGTGTCATTTCAGCAAAGCTCTAAGAATTCCTGGCTCAAAAATTCCAAACCATCAGGCAGATGGGAGAAAGGTCAGTGCCTGGATGGGAACAGAATAAAGGGGTGAGAGAAAGGGGGAGTGGGTTCTCAAATCACTAAGTAACTTACCTTATGAGAGGACAAACTGTGGTTTAAGATAAGAGAGTAACTGGAAACTTGGTGATGTCCAGAATGGGGAAGAAATGAGCCAGTCCAGGTGAGCGCCTTACTCTCACTCAACTCCCATCTGCTTCGGACGGCTAATACAGGACCACGTGCCCCACTGTGGCTCCAGGGAGGTCCCAGTTTTTAGATGGCAACCCAAGGACCTTACAGTGCTGGGGTTAGGACTGCCGCTCTGGAGCCCCATTGTCTGGATTTGAGTCTCAGTTCTGCCAGTGAGAACTCACATTAAGTAACGTCTCTGGGTCTCACGGCCCCACGGCCCCCTCTGTAAAATTAAGATGATTACAGTATCTGCCTTACAGGCTCTTCTGATGGTCAAATGACATACCCGACACACAGTAAACACTCGATGAATGTTGCCATTATGCCCTAGCCCATGGCAAGGGGAGTGCTGTCTTATTTCCCATCCAGGCCCTAGCTCTTAGTACTGTGTTAACATTAACCTATAACCATACTGCATGCTCCCAAACTACAGTGCTATGTTAAACGTTTACCTATACCTAATAAGCTGTCTAGTAAGACATTCAGTTCCAACGCGCACTGTAAACATTAAGGGGTTGGAAATATGAATTAGTTAAGGGACAAAATTAATCAAAACGTAAGTTGAAGAGAAGGGGGGAAAATGACAAGTAATGTTATATGGCAACAAACTGGACAACCCAGAAGAAATGGACAAATTTCTAGAAATATTCAGCCTGCCAAGACTGAGTCACGAAGAAACAATTTGAACAGACCAATCACTAGAAGTGAAATAGAATCTGTAATGATAAAAACTCCCTGCAAATAAAAGTCCAGGACCAGACGGCTTCACTGGGGAATTCTACCAAGCATATAAAGAAGAACTTATACCTATCCTTCTCAAACTATTCGAAAAAAATTGAAGAGAAAGGAACACTCCCAAATTCATTCTACAAGGCCACCATTACCCTGACACCAAAACCAGACAAAGACACTACAAAAAAAGAAAATCAAAAGCCAATATCTCTGATGAATACAGACGCAAAAATCCTCAGCAGAATATTAGCAAACTTCAGTGGAACAGGATGGAAAGCCCAGAGATAAACCCACACACATATGGTCGGTCACCTTACCTTTGATAAAGGAGGCAAGAATATACAGTGAAGAAAAGACAGCCTCTTCAATAAGTGGTGCTGGGAAAACTGGACAGCTACATGGAAAAGAATGAAATTAGATCACTCCCTAACACCATACACAAAGATAAACTCAAAATGGATTAAAGACCTAAATGTAAGGGCAGACACTATCAAACTCTTAGAGGAAAACACAGGCAGAACACTCTATGACATAAATCACAGCAAGGTCCTTTTTGACCCACCTCCTAGAGAAATGGAAATAAAAACAAAAATAAACAAATGGGACCTAATGAAACTTCAAAATTTTTGCACAGCAAAGGAAACCATAAACAAGACCAAAAGACAACCCTCAGAATGGGAGAAAATATTTGCAAACGAAGCAACTGACAAAGGATTAATCTCCAAAATTTACAAGCAGCTCATGCAGCTCAATATCAAAAAAACAACCCAGTCCAAAACTGCACAGAAGACCTAAATAGACATTTCTCCAAAGAAGATGCACAGATTGCCAACAAACACATGAAAGAACGCTCAACATCATTAATCATTAAAGAAATGCAACTCAAAACTACAATGAGGTATCATCTCACACCGGTCAGAATGGCCATCATCAAAAAATCTACAAACAATACATGCTGGAGAGGGTGTGGAGAAAAGGAACGCTCTTGCACTGTTGGTGGGAATGTAAATTGATACAGCCACTATGGAGAACAGTATGGAGGTTCCTTAAAAAACTAAAAATAGAACTATCATACAACCCAGCAATCCCACTACTGGGCAAATACCCTGAGAAAACCATAATTCAAAAAGAGGCATGTACCACAATGTTCATTGCAGCTCTATTTACAATAGCCAGGACATGGAAGCAACCTAAGTGTCCATCGACAGATGAATGGATAAAGAAGATGTGGTACATATATACAGAGGAATATTACTCAGCCATAAAAAGGAATGAAACTGAGTTATCTGTAGTGAAGTGGATGGACCTAGAGTCTGTCATACAGAGTGAGGTAAGTCAGAAAGAGAAAAACAAATACCATATGGTAACACATATATATGGAATCTAAAAAAAAAGAAAAAAAAATTGGTCATGAAGAACCTAGGGGCAAGACAGGAATAAAGATGCAGACCTACTAGAAAATGAACTTCAGGATACGGGGAGGGGGAAGGGTAAGCTGTGACAAAGTGAGAGAGTGGCATGGACACATATACACTACCAAACGTAAAACAGATAGCTAGTGGGAAGCAGCCGCATAGCACAGGGAGATCAGCTCAGTTCTTTGTGACCACATAGAGGGGTGGGATAGGGAGATGCAAGAGGGAAGAGATATGGGGAAATATGTATATGTATAACTGATTCACTTTGTTATAAAGCAGAAACTGACACACCATTATAAAGTAATTATACTCCAATGAAGATGTTAAAAAAAAAAAAAAGAATATTAGCAAACTGAATCCAACAGTGCATTAAAAGGATCATATAGCATGATCAAGTTGAATTTATTCCTGGGTCACAAGGATGGTTCAACACACACAAATCAATCAACGTGATACACCACATTAACAAAGGAAAGACAAAAACCACATGATCATCTCAATACATGCACAAAAAGCATTTGACAAAATTCAACATCCATTCATGATAAAACTCTCATCAGAACAACAAAATGGACACAACAGCAAGAACAAGCAGACACACCAATGTTCCGTGCAAATCAAGGGATTACTGAATCTCACGGGGAGAAGGGAGAAAGAACTAAATGGTAGATTTTCACACTCAGGATTCAGTAAAGGATCTTCTGTTTGCTGAGGGGGAAAAAAACCCCCCAAACCCAAAACTCTCATCAAAGTGGATAGAGAAGGGAACATATCTCAACATAATAAAGGCCATTTACTACAAACCCACAGCCAACACAATACCCAATGGTGAAAAGCTGAAAGCTTCCTACTAAATTCAGGAACAAGACAAGGATGTGTACTCTCATAGTATTGGCAGTCCCAGACACAGCAATCAGACAAGAAAAATAAAAGGTATCCAAATTAGAAGAGAAGAGGTGAAACTGTAATATTTGCCCATGACATGATATTCTATACAGGGAACCCTAGAGTCTCCACCGCAAAACTATTAAAACTTATAAATGAATTCAGCAAGGTTGCAGGATACAAGATTAATATACACAAAATGCAAAATATTTCTATACACTAATAATGAAATATCAGAAAAAGAAAGTGAGAAAACAATCCCATTTAAAATCACATCAAAAAGAATAAAATATCTAGGAATAAACTTAACCAAGGAGGTGAAAGACCTATATGCTGAAAACTATAAAATACTGATGAAGGAAAATGAAGATTCAAAGAAATGGAAAGCTATCCCATGCTTTTAGATTGGAAGAATCATTATTATTAAAATGGCCAGGGCTTCCCTGATGGTGCAGTGGTTGAGAGTCCGCCTGCCGATGCAGGGGACACGGGTTCGTGCCCTGGTGCGGGAGGATCCCACATGCCGTGGAGTGGCTGGGCCTGTGAGCCATGGCCGCTGGGCCTGTGCGTCCGGAGCCTGTGCTCCGCCACGGGAGAGGCCGCAGCGGTGAGAGGCCCGCGTACCGCAAAAAAACAAAAACAAAAACAAATAAAATGGCCATACTACCCAAAGCAATCTACTGACTTAATGCAATCCCTATCAAAACACCAGGACATTTTCCACAGAACTAGAATAATCCAAAAATTTATATGGAACCACAAAAGACCCCAAATTGCCAAAGCAATCCTGAGAACTAAGAACAATGCTGGAGGTGTAACCCTCCCAGACTTCAGACTATACTACAAAGCTACAGTAATCAAAACAGCATGGTATTGGCACAAAAACAAACACGTAGATCAACAGAACAAAGAACCCAGAAATAAACCCACACACCTATGGTCAATTAATCTGTGACAAAGGAGGCAAGAATATACAGTGGAGAAAAGACAGTCTCTCCAACAAATAGTGCTGGGAAAGCTGGACAGCCACATGCAAAACAATTATATTAGAACACTGCCACACACCATATACAAAAATAAACTCAAAATGGCTAAGACACCTAAATGTAAGACATGAAACCATAAAACTCCAAGAACACAGGTGAAACACTCTTTGTCATAAATCATAGTAATATTTTCTTGGATCAGTCTCCCAAGGCAAAAAAAATAAAAGCAAAAGTAAAACTAACGGAACCTGATCAAACTTAAAAGTTTTTGCACAGCAAAGAAACCATCAACAAAATGAAAAGACAACCTATGGGGGGGGAAAAAATGGAATGGGAGAAAATATTTGCAAATGATGCGACCAACAAGGGGTTAATATCCAAAATATACAGAAAACAGCTGGCTCCCAGGTCAGATAAAAATACCTGTCTCACTGTGGGGGATCTTCAGAACTCCACATCTATTATGTTATCTATGCATAGGATCCTTCTTTCAGTCGGACAAAAGAAAAAGGTGATTTAAATATTGTACTTCTCTAACTCTGGGGAATAATCACATACAGAATAATATAAGATCCTTTTCCTTTTCTTGACATCATTCTGGAGGTCTTAATTCTTCCACATGTTTCAATGTCAGCTATTCCAAATCTCTTAATATCTAAAATCTCATAAATTTCTAGATTTAAAAAGTCATAAATTCAAGTATTGTCCTAAATGTTAGATGGACACTCCCCTGTAATTCAGCTCTAAGTATTATTGGCAAACTATACAACTGACAAAACATTTTTTGTGATATGTAAAATGTGTTTTAAAACCTTCAAAAAATAGGGACTTCCCTGGTGGTCCACTGGTTAAGAATATGCCTTCCAACGCAGGGAACGTGGGTTCGATCCCTGGTCGCGGAACTAAGATCCCACATGATATGGGGCAACTAAGCCTGCACGCCACAACTACTGAGCATATGCGCCACAACTAGAGAGAAGCCGGCGTGCTGCAATGAAAGATCCCGCGTGCCACAAGACCCGACGTGGCCAAAAATAATATTTTTTAAAAACCTTTAAAAAATAACATTGAATATGACTGTTTAAGCATGGCGACCTACACTACATCTCACTCATATGTTTTGGGGTCAAAGAGTCCAACTTGCTAACAACAGTGAGCTTTTGTGAGGCACCTCGTGGGTGCACTAACACAACAAAGGTTCTGTTGTGCTCCACAACTGCACACCTAGGGTGGCATGAGGCACAGAACCAACTGTCAACAACCTGTGAAGGGCATAACCATTTTACTGAATGGTCATTTAAACTGTTTAAAGGCCTTTAAATAAATGAAGAAAAAGAGGAGAGAGGGAGTAGGGTGGTGGGGAGAGAGAGACAGACGGATAGACAGACAGGAGAAGGGAAGAAGGGAAGGAGAGAAAAAAGATCTCTTAGAGGAGCTGACATACATACTGCTTGATGGGGACTAGACCTATGATCAGCACTATAACAAACCCCAATTCAAATAAGCACAACGGAAATACACCCAATATATCGCAAGCAGTGCTTTTAATTATTTAGCTTCTCACGGTACTCACATAATAGAAACTGACAAATCCATGGTTTCCTCTAAAAGTAAAAATGAAAAACAATATCCCCAAAGCCTCTTGTTGCTCTTTTTCTCTTCCTTTAGCTATTTTTATTGCAATTAAAAATCACAATAAAAATAGCTACACCTAGCTTGTTGGCCCACCAGGAGCTGCTTTCTTCTACTGTCGGCACCTGTTCACCCTGGCGCAGGTGAGGCCCAGTGGCTGTCTTGGCTGGGATGTCCCCTGGGAACTCCAGCAGACTGCACACGTTATGCACACACACATTATGTAGTACACACACCGTCTCTTGGTGAGCACAACCACAAACACATCTGATACGTTTAAAATATAGCACCAATAAATAGAATTACAAAACAATAAAAATCAGATTAAACTGTAACAAAAACGCTATTACAACTGTTTACACTTATAAAAGTCATCATCTTCATAAATCTGAATGGAAGACACTTTGATTTTTTATATCAAAGTCTATGTGAAAGCACAGATTAAATTTAGTGTATTTCACAAAAATAGCAAAGCTCCTGATATTAAAAGGTGTCTGGCAAAAATAGAGACCCGTAAAACACTGACACACTGCTTCAAAGAGGAAATATCATTTGGAAATCAATCTAAAGAATTCCAAACAGGCAGCCACACTCTTATTGAACAATTTAGAAAAACGCTATACTAAATTTGGTTCCGGAAAGCAGTGCCTAAGTGATCTGTGTGTCCCTCCTCCATAACCCTTCTAGAAAAGGGAGATTCCTCATTCTTTATGCTGCTACTCTTTATGGCCCCACCACAGCAAAAGAGCCTGCGTTTGATTCTTAAAGAGAAGTTAGCAACATCTTAACCCTTGGATTGTTTTGCCATGTTCAGATCTTTTCCCAGACCTATGTTTTGGCCTCTTTTCCTCAGGGTCAAAGCTCATGGTTAGTCCCTCATTTCACTCTGGAGTCTAAAATCATGAAGCACAAGAAGAAAAATGATTTGTTCTCTATAAGAAAGATCACAAATCTGTTTTGTAGGAAATTGTTATAAACACGTATAACTAAACAATTTTTTAAAATAGGCCAGTCGAGGGGCTTCCCTGGTGGTGCAGTGGTTATGAATCCGCCTGCCAATGCAGGGGACACGAGTTCGAGCCCTGATCCGGGAAGATCCCACATGCTGCGGAGCAACTAAGCCCGTGCGCCACAACTACTGAGCCTGTACTCTAGAACCCGCGAGCCACAACTACTGAGCCCGCGTGCCACAACTACTGAAGCCCCCAAGCCTAGAGCCCATGCTCTGCAACACGAGAAGCCACTGCAATGAGAAGCCCATGCACTGCAACGAACAACGAAGAGTAGCCCTTGCTCGCCACAACTAGAGAAAGGCCACGTGTAGCAATTAAAGACCCAATGCAGCCAAAAAAAAAAAACCAAGCCAGAATTGTTGTAGAAATTCAGGTGTGAACACTATTGAGACCTGAATTTAGGGAGTAAAAATAAAATAAAATAAAACAGGCCAGTCGATGTGAGGTTAAATGCCTTCAATTTCAACATACAAAAAAATGTAAAAAGTAATTCTAAATTCTAATCTTTATATATGTCTATAAAAGTCTTATCAAAACTTTAAAATATAACCATAGGAAATGTTTCTCTTTATCACAGTTATCAAACAGTTAGTTGGCTATTATTAAAAAATAAAAAATAAGTCATGAATATTGTGAGACCCAAGGCTATGGAGAGATGGCCCCTCACACCAATACTGTGAGACCCAAGGCTGTGGCGAGATGGCGCCTCATTTCTAAAGGTCTCTTCTTCTACCTGAGTCATTGGAAACAGTAGGGATGGAGTTTTAGTCCCAGGGCTACCTCTAAAAAGCCCTGTGGTCTTGGACAAGTTATTTAACCTTCTGAAACCTCCATTCCTCCACCATCAGCATTTTCCAAACATGTGTTCCAAGAAATGTTAATCTCATGAAAAAGGGTTCTGCTGTCAAATTAAGCCGGAGAATGCTGCACACAATTTCTCCTCTTTAGGAAGTTCACGGTGTGCATTAGCATTATTAAAGGCTCTGAGAAGTCCTGCAGTACATTTAATCATGCATCCATCTTAGTTGACCTCAGGATTCCTTTACCTACTAACACTTATTAGCATCTTGTGGACTACACTTTGGAAAATACTGGTCCAGTGTATCTCAGGTCTCTTCCAGCACTTACATTGATAACACGCAGGAAGAGCAATGCAGAGTCTTTTGACACAGGTTCTGGGGATTAAGAGAGGATAATGCCCTGCAGTTGACAAGGCACCTATTCAAATTAACCGGCCCCTTGAAGATCAACATGATCCCTTTGTTCCTAATGAGAGTCTTCATTCAAGGACAGTGGTAATGACTGTCACAGAATCTTGGTGGCCACCTACAGTACAACACACAGAACTGTCCAAGAAGGATCAGTTATCTTCAATACAGTTTAGTTTTCCTTTCCAGTGTGACTTGATTTTTCTCCATAGTGAATGCTTTTGCCACTGTTCCCCGGTACAGTTCTGCCCACCTTTAATAGGATCCCTGCCCTTCCCCACTTCCTTGTCCAGAATGAAGTCAGTGTGCAGGCAGACTGTCAGGAGTCCTCAGGTTAAAGAGCTGCTCTTCCAAGAAGGCACCCGCAAGGCCATATTGTTCTTCATGCAGCCTAATTTCTTCAGGCGACAAGTGGCTTCCTCCAAGAACAAAGTCTGCAAACCTAGTATTTGTTTTAAATAAAGTTAATGTTATCACAGAGAGGTTTATTGGGAAGATAACATGTTCCCTGGCTACTTATCCCCTTTAATTAAATTTGACTTTGCATCAATAGAGGATGGCATTTGCACAGTGGGTGTAAAAACAGGAATGGCTTATGTGATCCTTCTCTAGACGTTCAGGGAAAGGATCGAGAAGTAGGCAGACTTAGGAGCACCAAACGCTGCCAAATATACCCACTCCTGCTTTCTAATTCCTTCTTTCTCTCTTTCTTATTAAATGTACTATTTATTATTTTAGTGTCACGACTTTCCCCCTTCAATCTTTAATTTGAGGGCACTGTCGTTTGGATAAAGCTAGGAAGAAGGGAAAGCAGTAGGGAAAAGATGCTGGGGCAGAGATGTCTTTCTTGGTGACCTTTACAAATGACTTTTCGTCCCCTGTAGGAAGAGAAGCAGGTGACACATCCCATTCTGTCTCCCTTCTCCTATGAGTTATCTTTATGGCCTTCCCTATGAAACACATCTGATCAACATTTATTCTGACACTGGCACTTCCACAGGGCGAGGCAGAGCACTGAAGCAAAAGCGACTCTGACAGCTTCCACGTCATTTACTATCCAGGGAAGTTGTCTGTTTCTAGCCTGAAGTATCTGATCCAAACCATCATGTTATTTTCATGGTAACTCCAACCCAAGCTGTGTTGCGGGCAGTGGAGCGGGGCTTACATTTTAGGCGCCCGGAGCCTGGAGACGGCCAGCCAGGATGGGAAGCCGGGGCTGCGGCAGGCCTGGCGCAGGTCCTCCAGGGCGTGGGTCGTCGCAGCATCGGCTTGTTCCCTGTACTCGTCTTCAGTAAGAAACTTAACCACCGGCTTTTCTGATGTAAACCATTTCTTCATTTTCCTAAAACAGGCGGCATTTGGTTGCTAGATTCCTGGCCATATTTGGTTGCTCAATTCAACCCTTAAGATTTATAAAAATACATTTCTTCAACAGTAACGGTAATAATTCTTAACTTCCTCTATATCATACTATACTTTATTGTTATCATGACGGAGGTTTACAGAACGTGTAGTTTGGGCCTATCAGTACATTTCCCCTCTTCCTGGACCATCTGAAATAATGTCCTACGGTGTCTGAGGATCGATTTCCGATAGAGATGTTGATTGCATTTTTCTTCCTCAGTGATTTCAAATCAGGCAGTTAAAAGTCTGGCTTCTTTATGCCTGCCCTGCTGATTTTCTTAGCAGCAAGCCTCTGAGATGTCCTTTTATGGAGACCTAGCAGAATCACTTGCCACTTAGTCTGAACAGAGAAGCCGGGAAGATTTGTGGAATATCGCCTCCACCTAGTGGTGGGGATTCTGACTAACCTTAGAGGAAGTAAACACTGTACAAGGGTCGTGTATACACAGTCATTTATAATAATTCTTCCTCTGCTACATGCTGAGGGGCTCACGATTGGAATTCTTTTCCAAGCAAAAAAGTCCTAAAGTGAAGAATCTCATAAAAATGGTAATGATGAAAAGGTTTTAACATATATGTTATACTTACCAATGAGTTTAAAAAAATGTTTTTAGGTGGTTTAAAATTTAATTTAACCAGAGATTCCCAAATATAAATGAGCATCAGAATCACCAGGAGGTGTTTTAAACATACATTTTCTTGAGGTTTGGGACCTGAAAAATCTTTAAACTTTTATTGATTGTCTGGTGGTTGATGAGCTCAATTAGGGAACCACTGACATGATTTCCTTCTTCTTTTCTGAATACCTACACTGTCTCCCTAGAGGAAAACTCCTGGGCTCTGAGGAGAAGCCCGGGACACAGTCCTGGCTTTGAGGTTTACCCACCGTGTGAACTGGGGCAATTCCTTCACAGTTCTGAGCCTCACCTTGCTCACATGGAAAAAAATGAAAGCAACAAGGAGGTCACTGTACAGATGAAATACATTATTTTGTGTCAAGTGCTTAGCACACTGAGTGGTCTATAATAAGTGTTCAACAAAGATAATCAGAAGAACAGCTACCATATATTATTAAAATATATTCAAACAGCTCTTTGCAAACTAGAAAGTACTATACAAATCAAAGTATTTCCTCTGGTTTATTATTTAACCTATAAGTTCCTGTTTTATCCCCTAATGTTTCACATAATTACTCACTAGCAAGATGAAAAGTTGAGGAAGTTAACAATATTTTGATCATTACGTTTGTGTTAACAGAACGCACAGCAAATGCATTAAAGGATCACCGTGACAGAACACACTTTGCTCTTGGCAGGGCAGTGGATGTTTAAAGGGAAAGTGGAAGGAATTCTCTCTTGGGCTCCTTGGGCCACAAGCCTGGCAAAGGACCAGAGGTCTGAAGGATGTGTAGTGGCCACTGTCCTCCTGACAGAGGGACCTCTGAGACCCCCAGTCACTGTCTACCTCTGAGACAGGGCAGGGGGAAGCAGTCAGCATCAGTCCCCCGACCCTGCTGCCTTTCAGTCTCCCCAGCGTCCTCTGCAGAGGGGCCCTGCCCTGTCGCTGGTGCATTTTAACCCTGTGAGGTCACCACACATGCAGTCATCAGATCCAGAAACTACCAGTTACCACAGAGTCTCCTTCCTCACAGCCAAGTTTAGCTTGTAAATATTTATTAACTCCCTCTTCCTGCCTTGATCTCACTGCCCTACTCCAGGCCCTCATCGCCTCTTGCGTGGATTGCTGTGATGTCTGACGACTGGCCTCCTGCCCCGGAACCTCCCCTTAACCTCCACCCTCTGTGCCAGAAGACAGATGGGCCCCTCCTACTGCCCGAGGCATGTTCATGGTCTCTGCTTTGATTTTTGCTTGTTGAATGTATTTTTATTTTCAAATTAGATGCCAACATTTAAACATTGTCAGAATTTACATTCTAATCCACATTCCCAGCTTTTCTAGAAAACCAGAAGAGCTGGCAAGGCAAGGCCCATATTCCCACATGGCAACAGTCAGCTCAGGGTGAATGGCAACTGACCCCCTTTCAAGGAGGCAATGTTGTAGAATTTCACACAGTCCTCACCACTGCCTTCCCTCTGCTCGGGCTCATTCCTTCACTACCTTCTGGGCCCCGGCATTTGATTTCTAACCCTGTCGAGGCAGTAGTCAGAGAGCACTGACGAAGATACGTAACGGTCAGCTGCCTCCGCCACGTTACAGGATCAGATCAGATTCTCCAGGAGGGCCTGTGATGCCTCCATGACCTGGCCGACACCCACCTCGCTCACTGGCCCTGTGATGGTACCAAACTGGCCTTTCTCCCCGTCAGGAAGGCCCTTCCTATATTTATTCATCTGGCTGTTTTGATTCATTAAAATTCAGCACAGTGACCTCCTCCAGGAACTTTCCTGAACTTTTTCTACACACCACAGTTCCTGTGCAGGCCTACTTTAACACTTCAGAGCTATAGAAACATATGCCTACGTGTCAACAAGTGCACCTCAAGGGTAGGGACCATCTCCTTCACCTGTGCACCTGACACAAAAACAGGTGCTCAGACTCCGTGACTGAGGACATCATAAAGCCGTGACAACAGAACTTGTCTCGTCTTTCTTTCTGTACTTTCCAAAGGCTTAACCGAATTATATAAATCATAACTTTCAATCATTTGTGATTCATTTCTGTTCCCTAACTCTTATCTCATATGCACAATTACCTCTAAAGCAGTCCTGGGCCCTAAAAAAAGGAAACGTAGAATGGAAGTAGAAATTATAGGTGACTCCGAGCCCAAGTAATTTTGCCACTGATTTTAGTGAATTCTGGGTGAGCTGTCATTACCTAGTAATTGGTGGTGCACCTCTGAAAGATGAACGACGACTAGCAATGGGGATGGAATCAGATGCTTATTACGTTCTCTAACTGTCCCCCTCTCAGAGGGAAATATCCAGATGAAGTGGAGTTAATTGTGAGATTAACTATGATGTGTCCAAAAAATTCCCCCCCCCAAAATAAATAAAACCAGAGCTCAAAATGTCAAATTTATGATGGAAAAAAAAAAAAAAAAAAAAAGATACTCACCATCTCACGTAAGCGAGTGCTCTCAGTGGGTAGTGCAGGATCTTGGACGACAGGGTGAGGAGCATCACTGCATAGGCGAACTGAGGAATGGCCACGCCAGCATAGACCAGGAGCAGGGAGAGGAGCTGCAGCGCCCACGCCAAGAGGGTCATGCTCCTCTTCTCCACGAGGGGCCCGTGCTTGTAACAAACAGTAAAGCTGAGACACCCAACTATCAAGACGTAGCCTGTAAAAGCAGAAGAATGTAAAACAACATAACACTGAACTGAAAAGTTATGGGGAAAAAACCGGCAGAGCCATATGGCTTAGAGCTAAGAACATATCAGAAAACCTTCATTTTTGTTTTCTTTTTCCAATGAAGTTGAAAAATTCATTTAGGGCTAGTTATTCCTTCCATGTGAGATATTAGGCTGACTTTTGTAATAATTAAGGATGTATAATAATAAATTATTATAATATTAATATGTAAGTATCCCTATTTTCTGGTCCAGAGTCCTAGAGGGCAAATGTTATCACAGTTGCTTTGGTCAGGAATAAGCCTCAGTGTATGTCACAGTCTGCTACAAAAGCTATTCCTAACTTTTATTTTCTAGTCACTAAATGAAAATATAATTTTACAGTGCAGGGATGGGGCTGTCACCCTCGTAATCCAATGCTCAGTTTCTGTATTACCAAAAGAGGGACAGTGAGATATTCTGTGGTGTCTCCTGTTGTGATCCAACGTCACGTGCACATTGCCTCTTACGTATTTCGCCAAGTGTTTCATTTGTATGTACGCAAGCCTCAAGATCTAACTTCCAGCTTATAAAAAATACAGGGGACAGAGAAACAAATTAAATTATACTACAAAGGAATAATCAGAGAAATCCAGAAAGTGGGACATTCTATAGGACAACTTGGTCTCTTCAGCATATCATTGTGATGGGAAAAAAAACACCCCAAAACCTGTTATGGATTAAAAGAGACTTACAGGACACAATAGATGCAGAATGTGATTCTGGACTATATCCTACCTTATACAAAACAAGCATCAAGGATGTTTAGGAAATTTGAACATGGCCTAGATAATAGATGATTTTATGTAATTATTCATTTAATAGTTATTTAACTATAGAGGAAAATGCTCTTGCCTTGTAGAGATGCTTAGTGAAGTATTTAAGGAAACACACCATAATAGCAATAATTAACTTTGAAAATACTTTAGCGTAAAAAGAAAAATGGGCTAAAAACATAAAACCTTCAAGTGAAACACAAAGGATTGATTACTTTTGTTCTGGGTGGGTGGACTTACGGAAGAAATTTGGCACTAAGAGGTTAGGAGAAAATTGATTCTCTCATTCTCTATAATTTCCCAAATAAAACACTTTAAAAAGTTGGGTTTTTCTTTTTTGTTTGTTTTTTAAAATAACATCAAACAAGAAGAACAAGTGTCTCTGTTTCTGAAAAGTCAAGTTTTCATTAGTCATTTATATTTAGGATTTCTCACCTTCATACTGAATAAATTAAGAAAAAGAAATAAAGAGCCACATTTTAGAGAAGTGTTTTCATTACAATTTAGATGTGGTTAGAGCTTAACCACAACCCAAAAGCACATGCAGTCAAAAAGGGCAAATGCTTTTTTGCTCTTTTGATCATTAGTATAGAAAACTAAGAAGGATGTCATACAGAAATAGTCTAAAATGGGAACTAGTGAACTGAAATCACCAAGCATGGGAATAAAATAAAATATTATTTTTAACAGCTCTTCTCCTTAGTTCAAAATGAAAATTTGGATTCTGGAGAGAAACGTATGTCAAAAGAAGGCCCCTGGCTGTAATTCTCAGCTTTACCAATAATAGACCATATTATTTAAAGCTTTACCTACCTAATATATATATTCTGTTTTGACACCACAGCCACTTCAGCTCTTCCATCAGTTGCCACACAATATAAACTGAAGCAAACCAACAACCAACCATTAGAGCCCAAAACGTGCTATACTGTGTGTGGAAGAAAATAAATGACACAGTTTTTGGTTCATTCACTCTCATAAAAATAGAAAGAAACAAATAAACCCTTTGTATTCAAAACTTCTATATCAAACTGCATTGAAGTCAACTCAAGATAACTCTTCTTGTGTCTTGTTAAAGGTCTGATCCACGCACCAGCAGCTTCGATGTCACCTGGCAGCTTGCTGGGATGCAGACTCTCAGGCCCACTGAGACTCCTGAATCAGAGTCTGCATTTCAACAGGACCCCCGGGTGACTTGCATGTACATTACAGTTGGAGAAGCACTGTTCTAAAGAATAAATTTATCTCAAAATAATGCTGGTGTTGCAAGCTTTCATCAGAGTAACCACAACATGAGCATCATGAACTAATATATATGTATCCTCAACTAAATGCCAGGCATTCTTTTATTGAAGGTGTTTTGGGGGAACTAATAATGATGAAGAAATCCCCAGATGTAGCAATGCTGTTATTCAAGGCCCCAATGGTTCAGCATCATGACATTCCTCAGCTGAGCCAAGAGAAATCTGCACTCAGCATAGAATAAGCCCCCATCACTCATAAGAAAAACGTATTATCTAGAAAATAAAAGGGTCTCAAAAAAAGTATCGCCAAAACTTAAGCCTACACATAGTAATAAATAAAAATGGAATCTCTTGGAAAAGATACAATTTAAGCCAGTTTATACAATGTAGAAATACGGTTTGAATTAGGAACTTTCATAATAAATGTGAATTAATTTTAATCAATTTTTCATGTTTATGAGATCATGATTTCCATTTTTTTATTCATTTGTACATGGTATACCTACCTTAGGAATGAACTTTTTCACCAGCAACAGGACAAAGACTAATGTCATTAGAATACCTAGCACAGTCCCCGAAGAGTAAAAGAAAACAGGGCTCCTGTCAAGACAAGCAGATAAAAGCCATTTAAATGCCAAGTCGCTCTTTCAGTATTAGAAACATGTTTAACTTGACAGTAGTCATAAAGATTATTAAGAAGAAAAACTCAGATGGCAGCTTTAATTACATCCTATACTCTTAAAAAATGAAATCTCTACTTGAAATTTATGGTAGCTTGCCACTAACTCGAAACAGAATGTCTGAGTTATCTTCTATGTTTAGAATCTGGTCCAATAATAATTATTGGAGCACCTATCACATAGCAGGCACTTGTCTGAGAGCTTAACATGCTCTCACAACAGTCTTGTGAAAATTTTACATGGGAGGAAACTAAGGCGCCAAGAAATTAAAGGCTTTCCCAAGTCAGTACCTGTCAGTTGGAGGATTCAGGCCTGCAGCCCATCTCCTCTGAGTCCAAGCTTTACTCTTCAGGCTATGTAAGCAACATCCAATTTATTAAGACCATGGAGGACATGAAACACACTCTCTTAAGCCATAAGGAAAAACTTGAAAATAAATAATGTCCAGAATAGCAAGTTAAGAAGTAAAATATTATTGGAAAGAAATTCCTTTTTCATGAGAGAAGTTATAAGAAAAAAAGTATCAGGATAATATGTTAAATTCAACCTTCTGTATCAGAGCCACAAATCTAGGAGGTGGTGCAAATGTAAGAGAGAGGAAGGCACCCAGCATCAGAAAACCTGAGTATAAATTTCAGCCCTGGCAAGACTACTCATGTACTGACGGATGTCGGTTTTCTCATTTATAAATTGAGAACAATAATCCAGAGCTCACATAGTTGTTAAGAGAATCAAATCAATTAAAATAATGTATAGGGGCTTCCCTGGTGGTACAGTGGTTAAGAATCCGCCTGCCAATGCAGGGCACACAGGTTTGAGCCCTGGTCTGGGAAGATCCCACATGCCACGGAGCAACTAAGCCCGTGCACCACAACTACTGAGCCTGCGCTCTAGAGCCCGTGAGCCATAACTACCGAAGCCTGTGTGTCTCAACTACTGAAGCCTGCACGCCTGGAGCCTGTGCTCCGCAACAAGAGAAGCCACCGCAATAAGAAGCCCTAGCACCACAACGAAGAGTAGCCCCCCTCGCTGCAACTAGAGAAAGCCCGTGCGCAGCAACAAAAGACCCAACACAGCCAAAAAATAAATTAATTAAAATAAAATAAATCTATTAAAAAAATGTATATTGATACATAATACAAAGTAATGCATGTGAAAGTACTCTGTAACCAGTACATATCATACTATACAAACAAATGTTACTGGTTTTAAAACCTTTCAAACACTGTCTTCAGACCAATTGTTTGCAAAATCTAAAGCAAGACCTACAAACTAGTGTGGAACTATTCAGCACAGGGTTAAAAATGTCCTACTCTTTTTGATTCACAAATTTAAGAAAGTAAAAATGAATACTTACTGGCTCAAGGTCTTTGCATAAAAGAAGAGGAAAATGCCCGCCACAAACACAAGGAAGAGTTTGAAATCCACAACTGGAGCAAAAAAGACACAGACACACAACAAACAAAGATTCTGTGTCAATGTAGCGTAGTGAAAAAAAGTCAATTTACTGAAATGTCACTCCAGAAAAACTGATTCCAGAAATCAAGTATAATAAAAAGAGACTTACTGTTTTGATTCACTCTTACGGTATAGATAAATATCTTCCTGGCAGGCTTCACAGAGAAGCACACAGTCTCCCCATATGGATTGATGGTTATGGTTATATCATTAGACTCCTTTGGTGTCCAAAGGTTATGAATCACACATTTGATAATAGATAGAATGGTTTCTGGATACTGGCAATTATATCTTTCTGTGATATATACAATACTGAGCAGGCCTGAACTGGTAATTTTCACCTACAAAACAAGAACAAACAAATTCACAAACACAGAAGTTAAAACTTCTTATAAGCTTCTTAAAATCATGAGAAAAGGAGTAAAGAGAGCCCAAGACTGGTTGAATAAAGAACACTCAGAGGTACTTGGCAACATTCTGATCCCAGGGACAGATCCAGAGATCTGTGTTTAGTCAACACACACTGGAGCACAGACACTTAAAGTGGATGTTTCTTCCCCTGAGTTGTGGATGATGGAATTCCCTCTTCCAGCAGGTTATTGTGGCCAAGGGACATGTGAAAATGGATGAGATAGAAAATAATAGGTAGCAAACTATTTGGTTATAAACCTAATGAGAATAGGGTTTATATATCTACCACTTCTACTGTGACTGAGAAAAAAGCATTTCTATCTTACAGATCAGCTGAGCATATGTGATTCAGGCTTCTCTCACCATGCCCGCTGAAGAAGGATCAGAACCCAACCCCAGGTGCTACTCAAGTCTCACAGCAAAGAACCACCTACAATACTAAGCAGGTGATGACAGCCCAGGGACCATTAAAGGACAACTCTGCTGCTGCCTTTGTCCCTCTCTATTTCTCTTCTTTGTCCAAGGATACGGCAAGCCTGAAAAGGGGAAAGAGAGCACCAGCTCTGAATCTCAGGCCTCAGGTGAAATCACCCATTATCTGTCTACCAACGCCCCGATTCTCTTGGATTTTAGCTCCTGGCTCTCTGCTGCTCTCTCTCCAATACTACTTCCTGTCATGTCTCCGGGATTAAATATACACAAGATACACACAAAACTCCTTCCAATATCCTGTCCTCTTGGTTCCTTGAACTCCTCCCCTCTTATGCTCCACTCACCTCAGCTAATCATGCCTGCGGCCACACCCCAATCTTGTCAGTCCCACACTGCAGCCTCCAATACAGGCTGCATGAAATACACCCCACTAGCTGACCACCACCTCCTACCTTTCCAGCGTGCCTCCCTTAACACCCCGACCCCAGCAAGCATTAACCCCAGCAGGGAGCAAGCACCTTTCCTCTGCTCCTCACCCTTGATGTCCTCAGCCCCTTCTTTTCCAGCTAAGTTCCATGATCAATCATTATAAAGCATTCCCTTATATGTACCCTTAACTTGTTTGTACCCCTCGTGCTCTGTCACACTCACTTGCAAAATCCAACCCTCCACCTATTCCACTTTTGCATCTACACCACTGATCATGCTGGAGAAACTCGTAGTGCTCACTTCAAACCCTTGACTGTGAACCTGAAGTAGGACCGGAAGGCTGCTGGCAATCATAGCACACACTCCTATCCAGTGGCTCTTCCACTCTCTTCAACGATGACCTCACGGCTTCTCCTTCCTCAATACCCCAATAACTTCTCCCTGCCTCACTTCTGGCTGGTGATCCTTCCTACTTCACGGAGAACAGAAGAAATCGGAAGAGAACAGGGAGGGCTCTTATCCCCATATCCCCATATCTGCAGGCACATGCTCTGCTTCTGGCCTGTGCATTTCCAGAGGAAATTTCTGCCACGGAGATTTACAGGCTCCATTCTAAAGGCAAGCCCCCAACCTGTGCACTGGATCCGACCCACCTTTGCTACTCAAGGACATCCCACCAGTACTTCTTCCCACTCTACTAGACCATTCCTATCAGCTTACAAACATGCTGGCATTTTTCCCACTAAAAGAAAAACACAAAAAACCCTTTTATTGACTCCATTTTCCCCTTCAGCTATCACCCCCTTTCCTCGCTTCCCACTACAATAAAATTCTTTTTAAAAGTTGCCAATACCTGCAGCCTCCGGTTCCTCTCCCCCATTTCTCTCTTTAGCCACTTCAGTCAGGCTTTCATTTCCAACAGGCTGCCCCTGACAAGGTCATCAGTGGCATGGTGTTGCTAAACCGAATGGTCAACTCATTCCCAGTCATTCTATCTGATCCATCAACAGAGTCTGGCGCTGCTGATCACTCCCTCCTCCCTGTCGCACTTCCTGGGGCTCCCTGGGCACCTCCTTCACTTGTTGCCCTTTCTCTCTCTCCTCTGCTGGCCCCTTCCTCCTCCCAGACCTCTTAATATATCTGACTGACCCAGGCTCAGTCGCTGGTCCTCTCCTCTTCTCCGTCTAAACTCACTCCTTAGTCCCATGGCTTTAAGCACCATCTATAAATACGCATCACCACTTACTTTTGTAAAAAGAAACACAGGAAAGATATACCAGAAACTAACAAGATTGATTACCCACATGGGTTGGGTGGGAAGGGATGAGGGGGAGTGACGCTTCTCTGAGAACACCTTTGTGTAGTTTTGACTTTTGAGCCATATTAATATTGTACATACTAAAAAATAATGACAATAAAATCAACCAGGATGAGGAAAAACTCTGAAATGGAAACAAATAAAAACAAGTGTATTTCAAATGAATAATATAACCATATTGAAGGGGGATGGGTAGGAATGAATTAACCCAACTAACTTTTGAGCACAATATTTAGACTGTGACCCCTCAAACTAAAGATAAAACACACTGTAAACAAATACTGAGCTCTTGTTACTAGGTTTGTTTTTCAAAACAGTATGGCTTAGCAACTCTGAAATTACTCTAGGATTAGGCAAATAAATCAATATATTGATGAGAATGGGAACCAGGTTTCTCACAATCAGAGAAGAGAGTTATAGATATGGAAAGGAGAAAGACTAGAGTGAACCCAGTGGTGTTGGAGAGATCAGAATTCATGGTTTTTGAAGACAGATAGACAGGAAGTAAGAAGAAAGAAAGTTAGGAAGAAACAGCCATGTGTATAGGAGTATGGGTGTGTACATACACATATGATAATGATATCCGGTAGTAATGAACACACCTGACACTGAGTGCTCCTTGGAAAAATGTATGACTCCAGAGCTGCGTCTAAGAAATTACAGGATAAGCTTGGGAACATCTTGTTTGCCAGAAGGTAAAGAAGTGCTCAAATAATGATAGGCACAAGTTAAAGAACATAAGGGCTAGTTCAAAGGGGCTCCTACTGGCCAAATCTGGGACAATTTGAATAACAAAACAAATAATAAAAGTAAGGAATTGTAGTCCAGCAAATGAATTGGCAATCCATGAAACTATATGGATATAAATAAATTGGGGAGGTAAAACTCTTCCTTATAGAAGAATGCCAGTGAAATGTAGAAGGAATAATGGAGTTAGAAAATCACCATTTGATAAACATCGTGATGATAACTGATTCAGGCAAGCATCATCAACAGATAATAAAACTAGGGGGTAAAAGTTTGATGAGGAATAAAATATATACATAGTCTCAAATTATCCCCTCAAAATAGTCATTCATAACAGAGGTGAAAATAGTTATCTTACAGTGGTAAAACTGTAAACTGACAGATAACACCTTAACCAAGTGACCAAAGTGGTGTATATTATCAGTAATAGTACAAAGCAACATCAAGTGTCTATTGATATGATGATGTCCTAGCTCTTCCCTCAGCCAGAACACTCTTCCCTCAGATACCCTGTTGGGTAACTCACATCACTGAGATCTTACTCATGTGTCACCTTTTCAATGAGAAAGACCCTGACCACTCTTTTTAATACTGCAACTTGCCTCCACCCGCCTCATTCCACTTATCTTACTCTACATTTTCTTTTTTTTATAGCACTTACTAGTTTTATAATTTTCTCCTCTTTTACATTTATAGCTAACCCCACCCTACCCCCTACCCCCATTCCCAAGAGTGTAAACATCACGGGAGCGGGGATCTATTTTGTTCACTGATGGATCCTAAGAGCCTAGAAGAATTCCTGGCACTTAGTAGGTGCTTAATAAATATTCATTAAATGCTGAAGGAAGGAAAGTGCTAGGCTATTAAGAGTAACTACTATCTTGACCACACCTGGGATCAGAGGTAACTTCAGATTTCTATAGAGAAGGGTCTGAGATAGCAATTATTTTGGAAAGTAGGCAAGAGGGTATTGTCTTGAGCCATGTCCGAACAGCAAGCACACTGCACTCAGATAGTATATCTACTTGGAGTGGCTGGAGAGGGGCTGATGAAGAGTATGGAGGTTAATGTCCCCTCCCATAGCCCCCCCCCCCAACCTGAACTGCTGTGTGTAATCCCCCAGGCAGCTTTCATACTGATACACAGCTCTATGTCATACAAAAGCTACTTCTACTCTTGAAATAGTACGTTTTAACTCCCTGTCCCTAAGACATAATTTGAAAGTAGGCTCTTACCTGCACAGTTGACCACATATACTTCCATTTCACTTGGGATTTTTGATTGTAGCAGTAACAGTCTGACTGAGACGTTTTAATTAAATCCATTTCCTTCAAAGCTTTACATCTTGCAACTGAGAAACGGAAAAAAGAATGTATTTCCTAAATATGTAATTGCCCAGAATCTTATCTTCTTTCTTTTTTATTCACAGGGTTAATGATGGCTGTTTTTGTAGTCTATGGCCAGTAAATTCTTCTACGTGGTAATTATAGTCCTTCAGTCTTTCCAATCTAGCAGGAGGCAGACAAAAAGATTACAGTCCAGTACCAATACTCTTATGACAGATGGAGGGACTGCAAGAGCATGGAGAATAGGCACTTCTTCAATCTTGAAGTAGAGGGCAAGGATTGAGGGAGGCTTCCCAGAAAGGAGGAAACGTGAGAGGAGCACTGAAGCACAGTCAGAGGCAGCGAGACAGAAGTCAGGGGGTGGGGTGACAAATGTGTACAGAACCATGGAGATGAGGGAAATCATGGAAGTGCTTCGGCCATTCACGAGGACAGAGTGTAGGGAATACACAGGACATTTCAACACCTGAAGCTAGAGAGCTAGGTGGTTTCTGTTACACTGAGGAGGGTGGACTTCCCGCAGAAAGCAGAGCATTGAAGGATTTTAGGTAAGTGTCAAAGTCTCAGCAAGACACTGTTGACATTCCAAAGGGTTTCACTGAGAAGAGTTCGGTGAAGATGTAGGCAGGGTTAAGGCATTAACAACAAGGAACCGTGAAGTTCCCAGGCACCAACAAGAGCAGAAAGCCTTCAACATCCCTAGGCCTGAAATGGCAAAGGGAGGACCCGTTGTTACCAGAGCCAAGAGGACAGTAGTCTAAGGGGATGCAAGCCCTGCCAGAGCTTCAGGGGGAGCTCTCTCCCGCCCTCCCGTCAGTGCCTCTCATCTGCCAAACCCAATCGGAAGCCAGAGGGCAAAGAAGCCCACAGAGGCCAGCTTCCAGGAACTGAGCAGGGGAGAGCAAGGCACAGAATGGACCTGTGGGAACAGAGAACACAGTCATGTCTTAGAAAGAGCATTCTGTAGGCCACGCAAAATGTTAGAGGGGCAGAAGACTGAAAGCAGAAGAGCTGTGGAGGCTCCCGAAGCAGTCTAAACAAGAAACAAACTAAGGAGGCAGGAGAAAGAACAGATGTAAGAGCACCTAGGAAGTGGAATCAACAGACTCAGAGATCCAGAAATGACCTGATGGTTCTGGTGAGTGGGATAAGGAATACTAGAGAAGAAGCAAAAAAAAGAGGAAGAGTTCAATTTTAGAAGTACTGAGTCTTGGTTGGTGGGGCTAGGTGAAGATGGACAGGTCTGTAGCACAGGAGAAGTTTGGCTGGAGACAGATGTAGTACATACATATATGCGTGTGTTCTGTGTAATACACAAAAAATATTTTATATATAGTATGTAATATATAATACAATATAACACAGTGTAACAGAGAGAGAGAGAGAAGACAGGTGCAGCATTACAGATGGTAAATGTAGTAAATGCCACAAGAAATTTATGAAGTAATGGGGTTCATTGTTTTTTGAGGCTGCTGCTATATTTGAATTTAAAATGAAGTGAGATGAAAGTCACAGATGCTTCTGGACCCAGGATAGGGTATCACCACTACGTCTGTCAAATGTGAAACAGCAACAGGGAATGTTTACGCGCACATCGAGAAACAGGCCTTATGCCCCAGCCCTCACTCCCCTACGGAGAATGCGATCAGTTGTTTCTCCAGAAAAACCTGAAATGAAGCTAGAACAACCTGCTACACCAAAGTTGGGGAAGGATCGGGTAACCAGTAATAACAACTCAACAATTATATCCATTTAGGGAAAAACACTAAGTAAGTCCAGATAGGTCCTGGTCCTGCCTAGAAACACCTTAGCATTAAGCTGGAGAAAAGTGAAGAAACAGACACTGTGAATGCCCATCACCTCTGAAAATACAACTGCATAAAAGTCAAGGTTCTCAGGTGGCTGCACAAAGCAGGGAAGTTACACGAGGATCCAGTACCCTCCACTGTGATGCTGTGAAACCATTTAATCTTTACTCTTAACACTGTGATGCATATGTTTTTAAATATACCAAGAAATTTGCAGAGTTTGAGAGTCTGAGATGCAAATATAAGAATCCAGGTTAAGAGGCAGATCTCAAAAAGGCATGAGAAGGAAGCTCTAGAGGCTCTCTTTTAAATATAGGATACAAAAATTAAAAATGCATTCTTTCTTGGTTCAGCCACTATGGAGAACAGTATGGAGGTTCCTTAAAAAACTACAAATAGAATTACCATATGACCCAGCAATCCCACTACTGGGCATATACCCTGAGAAAACCAAAATTCAAAAAGAGTCATGTACCAAAATGTTCATTGCAGCTCTATTTACAATAGCCAGGAGATGGAAACAACCTAAGTGCCCATCATCGGATGAATGGATAAAGAAGATGTGGCACATATATACAATGGAATATTACTCAGCCTTAAAAAGAAATGAAATTGAGCTACTTGTAATGAGATGGATAGACCTAGAGTCTGTCATACAGAGTGAAGTAAGTCAGAAAGAAAAAGACAAATACCGTATGCTAACACATATATATGGAATTTAAGGAAAAAAAAATGTCATGAAGAACCTAGGGGTAAGACAGGAATAAAGACGCAGACCTACTGGAGAACGGACTTGAGGATATGGGGAGGGGGAAGGGTGAGCTTTGACAGGGCGAGAGAGAGTCATGGACATATACACACTAACAAACGTAGTAAGGTAGATAGCTAGGGGGAAGCAGCCGCAAGGCACAGGGATATTAGCTCGGTGCTTTGTGACAGCCTGGAGGGGTGGGATAGGGAGGGTGGGAGGGAGGGAGACGCAAGAGGGAAGAGATAGGGGAACATATGTATATGTATAACTGATTCACTTTGTTATAAAGCAGAAACTAACACACCATTGTAAAGCAATGTGTAAACCCCAATAAAGATGTTTAAAAAAAAATGCATTCTTTCATGGTCTGTTTATACACAAGGGCAAAAAGGAGAATGCAGAACAGTGTTAACAACACACACAAAGCAACAGATGCTGAGGAGCCTTCTTGCGTGTATCTGAGACACAAATGACTCCTGGCCACGGGCTGCACAGGGGACAGGGCCCTCCCGGAACCCCAAGGGGCTGCAGCTGGCCGTATGAAAGACGCGTGTCCAAGGAGGCAGTGCAGACCCTGGAAGAGCCTGAGCGACTGCGATGATAACACACCACGCACGTTAAAAGCCCTCAGCTAGTGACCACAGGGAGGGCTCCAGACTCGCCTTCTGGTATCCCATGTTCTGCCTTCCGTGGTCCCCTGTGGGCTCTCTAGGCAGGAACAGGGTGAAATCAGGCGGCTGGAGTTGAGAACCTTATGCTGGGAGTCCCCAGTGGAAGAGGGGATTCCTACCTATCGTCGGGAAGGGAGCACACTCTGGGGCTGGGGTCAGGAGCGTGAGGTCTGTGGTCTGCAGACCCCAGCAGCCCAGACCATCATGAGAACGTTAACTGCAGCCCGTTCTTTCTTCAGGGTTACTCCTAAAACCATACGCATGCTCACTAGGGGCTTTTCTTGTGGTCTTTCCAGGGTCCCTCCGGCCATCCCCTCTCCTAGAGAGCGTTCCACCACTACGAGGGCTGAGTCAATTCCCCTAAGTACACGAACTACCCTCTTGTTAGTGGTCTGAGGAAAAACCCTTTGGAGCCTGAGCTTTGCAAACAAACGCTGCCTTCCAGTGAGGTTTTTTTTTTTTCCCCATTTTGGTCCTAAGACTGTCTCCTAAATCATTTGATATCTGTAACTCTTCAGATAAGAGCAAGATGACGCAATTTGGGTAGAGCGCAATAGCTTGAATTTAGGAGTAAATGTTTCTCTGCTGTCCAGGCCGCAGTCTTCTTGCACTTGGGTTACTATAAGGGACTTCTAGCTGGTCTGCTTACAGAATCACCCCTACGATGCTCCCCTACAATCTATTCTCTAATCAGTACAGGGACCTTTTAGAAACATCAACCAGAGCACAGCATTTACCTGCTCAAAACCCTCCAATGAGTTCTCATCACACCCGTAAGAAAACCCACCCTCCTTTCCTAGGACCTGGGTACCTCTGACCTTTCCTCCTGCTTAGCCTCTCTGGCCACACCAAGCGTCCTGTCCTCAGGATGCCAAGCCGCCCCTGCCTCAACCTTTCCTACGTGCTGTTTCCTCCACCTGCAACCGGCCTTCCCCAGATCTCGGCAGAGCTGGCTCCTTCTGAGAGATAACGTATGTATTTGCTCAAAATTCACCTTCTCAGGAAGGCCTTCTCTGGCCCCACTGTCTAAAATGGCGCACTCCTACCCCTTTCACCCACTTTCTGCTTACTCTGCTTTATTCTCTTCATATTATATATGTATTTTTTAGTTTATACTCTCTTTCCATGAAGTTAGGGACATGGCATGTTCATTACCGTATCTGTAGCATTTAAATATTTGTCTTTCAAGTGTGTGTTGTAATTCGAGAGGATTGGTAGGTTATTTGGGCGTGCATAGCCGACCCAGTGAAAGCCTGGCCAATCTTTATAAGAGGCTGGCCAGTGCCAGCACCGTAAAAGGGGGTGCACTCTGCTCTTCCCCTTGAAGCAACCTAATGCTGGACACCTGTCCAGCCTGTGCCATTGCCATCCCACCCACAGAACCTGCAGGCTACACCTCCGCCTTACCCTACCCCGTCATCAATGGACCCTTAACTAGAGGGTGGAGAGCTGTAACCCTTAATATCCCTTGGGCTGAGAACCGTCTTCTTTCTCCTCACCAGGTAGAAGAGGGCAGAGGGAAGCAGGAGGTGGTGATCAGCGTGTTTTTGTTGTACTTTATATGGTACATCAGTGTACTCCGTGTAAAGACCTCCCAGTTAGAAGAAAAGAACTTGCTCTGATTTCACCTTGGTCTTCAAACAGATTAAGGAAAGTACAGATAGGGGTACGTTGCCCTGATTCTTGATACTTATAGAAACACTACTAAAAGCATGTTGCAAACGGCATCTCCCCTGGAATTCTCCAGAGCAGCCTCTGGCTTTTGAGGTGAAACTGATGTTGAATTCACACAATACATGAGACATTATAGACCAGGTGTCAGCAATTCATGGTGCCCTCTGGCTGCCCTCACTGTTATCACCTGTCTCCTGAGGTGAATGCATCTCAATCCACCCACACAAGAATTCCTAATTATCTAAGGAACTAGAAACTCACAGCCACAAGAAACCACAACCCTAGCTCCAAGTGAGTTCATGCGAATCTTAAGCCATGGCCAACTAGCATAAGACAGTGACTTTGACAATCAAGATTCTTACCACAGCTGGCCCACTGCCTTCCTAGAGGGAACCAGAGCTTTTAATCTTAGATTGTTTATAAACGTTGTCTTTCCTAGGCCCCTCCTCCCTTCAGTAAGCTTCTAGAGACATTTCATTATTCAGTTTCTACTTCCTCTATCTCTGCCTGTGGGTAGGAAACAAAAATTATAGCCAGCTTCACTGCCTGGCTGAACTCTACCACCTGTTCCAGCCCTGACACTGAGGGCTGTGAAGCTGCTGGAGGTCTGCAGGTGTCATTTATTCACGCAGTCTCAGTCTTTGCTGGTTGATTCAGCTAGGATTGGAACCTCCTAGTGTCAGATCCGGGCAAATCCAAATATATCACAATATCAACAACATCCCCTCACAAGGCAATCCAGAAAACAAAAGGGAATTTCTAGGGATTCATAAAAATGTAATAATAATCATTCATTTGGTCAGACGAGAACAACACCTGCCTAGGGAGAGCCACTGCTTCCCCCTGGAGCTGAAATATTTCTCCTCCCCAGAGGGTGCTCCCGTAACCTAGGCATTCATTTCCTCAAGCCTGATTCAGGTCAGGAGAGGGGTCTGCAAGTGTGGGCTATCCCAGCTCTGCCTCATTTCCCAAAAACTTAGGAGCATAAGCAGGACCAACCCCGAATGCCATGCTTATTATGGCTACCACAGCAAGGCCACGGACCAAGCACGGCCCTCCTTAACTACCTGTAGTCCTTGGCAGGCTCTCTTGAACCTTTCAATAAACCTGACTCCTGGAGAACAGTGTACTTCTGGACATTTGTGCCCAAACTGCTATGACAAAGTGAAATTCTTTACATTACCAAAGGATGTGAGTCAGGGTTACCTTTACCAGTGAAATCCCTTAGTTCATATAAAATACCATTCAATTTGAAAATATTCAATTAATCTAATGTTAGGACTACATATCATATATTAAAAAAAAGAGACAACTGCACATCACTTGCTTTAACTGATAAATTCAGAATTACTCTTTTGTACTACTTTTGTCATTTATGTTTTCCTAAATGTATAAAGATACAATTAAGTTAAAGAGTTTAGTCATAAACGAAATTACCTTTTATTTTAAGGTAAAAATACTTAGTCAAAACTTCAGGCTTCCAGGAAGATGGCGGAAGAGTAAGACGCGGAGATCACCTTCCTCCCCACAGATACACCAGAAATACATCTACACGTGGAACAACTCCTACAGAACACCTACTGAACGCTGTCAGAAGACCTCAGACGTCCCAAAAGGCAAGAAACCCCCCACGTACCTGGAGGGGATTAAGAGCGCTGCTTAAAGGAGCTCCAGAGACGGGTGCGAGCCGCGGCTAAACGCGCGGACCCCAGAGACGGGCATGAGACACTAAGGCTGCTGCTGCTGCCGCTACCAAGAAGCCTCTGTGCAAGCACAGGTCACTATCCACACCCCCATTCCGGGGAGCCTGCCAGGGTCCCGGGATCCAGGGGCACCTCCCCCGGGAGAACGCACGGCGCGCCTCAGGTTGGTGCAACGTCACGCCGGCCTCTGCCGCCGCAGGCTCGCCCCGCACTCCGTGCCCCTCCCTCCCCGCGGCGTGAGTGAGCCAAAGCCCCCTAATCAGCGGCTCCTTTAACCCCGTCCTGTCTGAGCGAAGAACAGACGCTCTCCGGCGACCTACACGCACAGGCGGGGCCAAATCCAAAGCTGAGCCCCTGGGAGCTGTAAGAACAAAGACAAAGGGAAATCTCTCCCAGCAGCCTCAGGAGCAGCGGATTAAAGCTCTACAATCAACTTGATGTACCCTGCATCTGTGGAATACATGAATAGACAACGAATCTTCCCAAATTAAGGAGGTGGACTTTGAGAGCAAGATTTATGATTTTTTCCCCTTTTCCTCTTTTTGTGAGTGTGTATGTGTATGCTTCTGTGTGAGATTTTGTCTGTATAACTTTGCTTCCACCATTTGTCCTAGGGTTCTATCCGTCCGTTTTTTTGTTTGTTTTTTAATTTTTTTCTTAATAATAATTTTTTTATTTTAATAACTTTATTATATTTTATCTTGCTTTATTTTATTTTACTTTATCTTCTTTCTTTCTTCCTTTTTTTCCTTCCTTCCCTCCTTCCTTCCTCCCTCCCTTTCTTTCTTTCTTTCTACTTCTACTAATTATTTCTTTCTACTTTTTTTGCCTTTTATTCTGAGCCATGTGGATGAAAGGCTCTTGGTGCTGCAGCCAGGAGTCAGTGCTGTGCCTCTGAGGTGGGAGAGCCAACTTCAGGACACTGGTCCACAAGAGACCTCCCAGCTCCACATAATATCAAATGGTGAAAATCTCCCAGAGATCTCCATCTCAACACCAGCACCCAGCTTCACTCAAGGACCAGCAAGCTACAGTGCTGTACATCCTATGCCAAACAACTAGCAAGACAGGAACACAACCCCACCCATTAGCAGAGAGGCTGCCTAAAATCATAATAAGTCCACAGACATGCCAAAACACACCACCAGACGTGGACCTGCCCACCAGAAAGACAAGATCCAGCCTCATCCACCAGAACACAGGCACTAGTCCCCTCCACCAGGAAGACTACACAACCCACTGAACCAACCTTAGCCACTGGGGACAGACACCAAAAACAACGGGAACTACGAACCTGCAGCCTGCAAAAAGGGGACCCCAAACACAGTAAGATAAGCAAAATGAGAAGACAGAAAAACATACAGCAGATGAAGGAGCAAGATAAAAACACACCAGACCTAACAAATGAAGAGGAAATAGGCAGTCTACCTGAAAAAGAATTCATAATAATGATAGTAAAGATGATCCAAAATCTTGGAAATAGAATAGACAAAATGCAAGAAACATTTAACAAGGACCTAGAAGAACTAAAGATGAAACAAACAATGATGAACAACACAATAAATGAAATGAAAAATACTCTAGATGGGATCAATAGCAGAATAACTGAGGCAGAAGAACGGATAAGTGACCTGGAAGATAAAATAGTGGAAATAACTACTGCAGAGCAGAATAAAGAAAAAAGAATGAAAAGAACTGAAGACAGTCTCAGAGACCTCTGGGACAACTTTAAACGCACCAACATTCGAATTATAGGGGTTCCAGAAGAAGAAGAGAAAAAGAAAGGGACTGAGAAAATATTTGAAGAGATTATAGTTGAAAACTTCCCCAATATGGGAAAGGAAATAGTTAATCAAGTCCAGGAAGCAGAGAGAGTCCCATACAGGATAAATCCAAGGAGAAATACGCCAAGACACATATTAATCAAACTGTCAAAAATTAAATACAAAGAAAACATATTAAAAGCAGCAAGGGAAAAACAACAAATAACACACAAGGGAATCCCCATAAAGTTAACAGCTGATCGTTCAGCAGAAACTGTGCAAGCCAGAAGGGACTGGCAGGACATATTTAAAGTGATGAAGGAGAAAAACCTGCAACCAAGATTACTCTGTCCAGCAAGGATCTCATTCAGATTTGATGGAGAAATTAAAACCTTTACAGACAAGCAAAAGCTGAGAGTTCAGCACCACCAAACCAGCTTTACAACAACTGCTAAAGGAACTTCTCTAGGCAAGAAACACAAGAGAAGGAAAAGACCTACAATAACAAACCCAAAATAATTAAGAAAATGGGAATAGGAACATACATATCGATAATTACCTTAAATGTAAATGGACTAAATGCTCCCACCAAAAGACACAGATTGGCTGACTGGATACAAAAACAAGACCCATATATTTGCTGTCTACAAGAGACCCACTTCAGACCTAGAGACACATACAGACTGAAAGTAAGGGGATGGAAAAAGATATTTCATGCAAATGGAAACCAAAAGAAAGCTGGAGTAGCAATTCTCATATCAGACAAAATAGACTTTAAAATAAAGACTATTACAAGAGACAAAGAAGGACACTACATAATGATCAAGGGATCGATCCAAGAAGAAGATATAACAATTGTAAATATTTATGTACCCAACATAGGAGCACCTCAATACATAAGACAAATAGTAACAGCCATAAAAGAGGAAATCGACAGTAACACATTCATAGTAGGGGACTTTAACACCCCACTTTCACCAATGGACAAATCATCCAAAATGAAAATAAATAAGGAAACACAAGCTTTAAATGATACATTAAACAAGATGGACTTAATTGATATTTATAGGACATTCCATCCCAAAACAACAGAATACACATTTTTCTCAAGTGCTCATGGAACATTCTCCAGGATAGATCATATCTTGGGTCACAAGTCAAGCCTTGGTAAATTTAAGAAAATTGAAATTGTTTCAAGTATCTTTTCTGACCGCAATGCTATGAGACTAGATATCAATTACAGGAAAAGATCTGTAAAAAATACAAACACATGGAGGCTAAACAATACACTACTTAATTACGAAGTGATCACTGAAGAAATCAAAAAGGAAATAAAAAAATACCTAGAAACAAATGACAATGGAGACACGACAACCCAAAATCTATGGGATGCAGCAAAAGCAGTTCTAAGAGGGAAGTTTATAGCAATACAATCCTACCTTAAGAAACAGGAAACATCTCGAATAAACAACCTAACCTTGCACCTAAAGCAATTAGAGAAAGAAGAACAAAAAAAACCCAAAGTTAGCAGAAGGAAAGAAATCATAAAGATCAGATCAGAAATAAATGAAAAAGAAATGAAGGAAACGATAGCAAAGATCAATAAAACTAAAAGCTGGTTCTTTGAGAAGATAAACAAACTTGATAAAGCATTAGCCAGACTCATCAAGAAAAAAAGGGAGAAGACTCAAATCAATAGAATTAGAATTGAAAAAGGAGAAGTAACAACTGACACTGCGGAAATACAAAAGATCATGAGAGATTACTACAAGCAACTCTGCCAATAAAATGGACAACCTGGAAGAAATGGACAAATTCTTAGAAATGCACAACCTGCCAAGACTGAATCAGGAAGAAATAGAAAATATGAACAGACCAATCACAAGCACTGAAATTGAAACTGTGATTAAAAATCTTCCAACAAACAAAAGCCCAGGACCAGATGGCTTCACAGGCGAATTCTATCAAACATTTAGAGACAAGCTAACACCTATCCTTCTAAAACTCTTCCAAAATATAGCAGAGGGAGGAACACTCCCAAACTCATTCTACGAAGCCACCATCACCTTGATACCAAAACCAGACAAGGACGTCACAAAGAAAGAAAAACTACAGGCCAATATCACTGATGAACATAGATGCAAAAATCCTCAACAAAATACTAGCAAACAGAATCCAACAGCACATTAAAAGGATCATACACCATGATCAAGTGGGGTTTATTCCAGGAATGCAAGGATTCTTCAGTATACGCAAAACAATCAATGTGATACACCACATTAACAAATTGAACGAGAAAAACCATATGATCATCTCAATAGATGCAGAGAAAGCTTTCGACAAAATTCAACACCCATTTATGATAAAAACCCTGCAGAAAGTAGGCATAGTGGGAACTTTCCTCAACATAATAAAGGCCATATATGACAAACCCACAGCCAACATCGTCCTCAATGGTGAAAAACTGAAAGCATTTCCACTAAGATCAGGAACAAGACAAGGTTGCCCACTCTCACCACTCTTATTCAACACAGTTTTGGAAGTTCTAGCCACAGCAATCAGAGAAGAAAAGGAAATAAAAGGAATCCAAATTGGAAAAGAAGAAGTAAAGCTGTCACTGTTTGCAGATGACATGATACTATGCATAGAGAATCTTAAAGATGCTACCAGAAAACTACTAGAGCTAATCAATGAATTTGGTAAAGTAGCAGGATACAAAATTAATGCACAGAAATCTCTGGCATTCCTATACACTAATGATGAAAAATCTGAAAGTGAAATCAAGAAAAAACTCCCATTTACCATTGCAACAAAAAGAATAAAATATCTAGGAATAAACCTACCTAAGGAGACAAAAGACCTGTATGCAGAAAATTATAAGACACTGATGAAAGAAATTAAAGATGATACAAATAGATAGAGATATACCATGTTCTTGGATTGGAAGAATCAACATTGTGAAAATGACACTACTACCCAAAGCAATCTACAGATTCAATGCAATCCCTATCAAACTACCACTGGTATTTTTCACAGAAGTAGAACAAAAAATTTCACAATTTGTATGGAAACACAAAAGACCCCGAATAGCCAAAGCAATCTTGAGAACGAAAAACAGAGCTGGAGGAATCAGGCTCCCTGACTTCAGACTATACTACAAAGCTACAGTAATCAAGACAGTATGGTACTGGCACAAAAACAGAAAGATAGATCAATGGAACAGGATAGAAAGCCCAGAGATAAACCCATGCACATATGGTCACCTTATCTTTGATAAAGGAGGCAGGAATGTACAGTGGAGAAAGGACAGTCTCTTCAATAAGTGGTGCTGGCAAAACTGGACAGGTACATTTAAAAGTATGAGATTAGATCACTCCCTAACACCATACACAAAAATAAGCTCAAAATGGATTAAAGACCTAAATGCAAGGGCAGACACTATCAAACTCTTAGAGGAAAACATAGGCAGAACACTCTATGACATAAATCACAGCAAGATCCTTTCTGACCCACCTCCTAGAGAAATGGAAATAAAAACAAAAATAAACAAATGGGACCTAATGAAACTTCAAAGCTTTTGCACAGCAAAGGAAACCATAAACAAGACCAAAAGACAACCCTCAGAATGGGAGAAAATATTTGCAAATGAAGCAACTGACAAAGGATTAATCTCCAAAATTTATATAAGCAGCTCATGCAGCTCAATAACAAAAAAACAAACAACCCAATCCAAAAATGGGCAGAAGAACTAAATAGACATTTCTCCAAAGAAGATATACAGACTGCCAACAAACACATGAAAGAATGCTCAACTTCATTAATCATTAGAGAAATGCAACTCAAAACTACAATGAGATATCACCTCACACCAGTCAGAACGGCCATGATCAAAAAATCTAGAAACAATAAATGCTGGAGAGGATGTGGAGAAAAGGGAACACTCTTGCACTGCTGGTGGGAATGTGAATTGGTACAGCCACTATGGACAACATTATGGAGGTTCCTTAAAAAACTACAAATAGAACTACCATATGACCCAGCAATCCCACTACTGGGCATATACCCTGAGAAAACCATAATTCAAAAAGAGTCATGTACCAAAATGTTCATTGCAGCTCTATTTACAATAGCCCGGAGATGGAAACAACCTAAGTGTCCATCATCGGATGAATGGATAAAGAAGATGTGGCACATATATACAATGGTATATTACTCAGCCATAGAAAGAAACGAAATTGAGCTATTTGTAATGAGGTGGATAGACCTAGAGTCTGTCATACAGAGTGAAGTAAGTCAGAAAGAGAAAGACAAATACCGTATGCTAACACATATATATGGAATCTAAGAAAAAAAATATGTCATGAAGAACCTAGGGGTAAGACAGGAATAAAGACACAGACCTACTAGAGAATGGACTTGAGGATATGGGGAGGGGGAAGGGTAAGCTGTGACAAAGCGAGAGAGAGGCATGGACATATATATACTACCAAACGTAAGGTAGATAGCTAGTGGGAAGCAGCCGCATAGCACAGGGAGATCAGCTCGGAGCTTTGTGACAGCCTGGAGGGGTGGGATAGGAGGGTGGGAGGGAGGGAGACGCAAGAGGGAAGAGATAGGGGAACATATGTATATGTATAACTGATTCACTTTGTTATAAAGCAGAAACTAACACACCACTGTAAAGCAATTATATTCCAATAAAGATGTAAAAGAAAAAAAGGTCTCAGTTGTGAAGCCCATCTGTAAGGGCAAGTGTTGCTATAAGGCTACAGAAGTTGCCATTTCTCTTAGCTGTCGACTAGAATTTTATCAACTCAGTGGGCATCCTGCATGTCTCAGGCAGAACAGAAGCATTTATGTATGATTTGATTAACAAAATAAATTAGTTGACATTGTTAACACTAAATCTGGCAACAAAAACCTGAAAAACAGTGGGTTCATTGAGGCAAATAAAAGGTAAGGAAATTATTGGAGAACATTCAGTAATAGAACTTCTTCATCTTTACTGATGAGAAAACTATGGCCCATAAAGACGAGCCTGGACCAACGTAATTCTGCAAGTGGGTGGCTGAATGTAATGACCGAACTAGAGAAATCAAGGTTCTGGATGCTGGTCCAAGGCTACTTACAATTTTCTGTTTGCAGCCATACTCAGAAATCCTCCTTCTTAGACAGATCTGTGATTTATTTTTTCATCAGTACATACTGGTTACCTCTCCTACTACCAAGCCTCTGTTCCCTCTTTTGTAAAATGGGTATATAATTGGTACCTACCCCATATGGCTACTATGAGTATTCAATAAGATAATGCAGTTAAAGCACTTTTAACACTGCCTAGCACATAGTAAATACTCAACAAATGTCCATTCAATGAAAACTGGTATAGGAGAGTCCCCCAAGGCGTACCTCACTGCAAGATACAGAGGAGTTGGTAGCTCCAGCTCAATCTGATAACTGCCTTTATCCTTAGACAAACAATCCTGATTTTATTGGAGGGTAGCAGCTATGCCCAGCTACACTTGGTTGCCTCCCTTGCAACCACAGGGGGGCAATAAGATGAAGTTAGTGGACAGTGATTCCAGGAAATCTTTTAAAAATAGTGAAAACAGTGAAAAAGAAACGTTAAGCTCATAGCAAATTAGTAGCAGTTGTGGAGTTAGAACTCCTGCCTTGCCCCACTCCAGACAGCCCATAACAACACTATGAACAGCTACCATTTCTTGTTTCCTTTGTACGAAGTACACGTTAAACATCACAGTAATCCTGTGAAATATTATCCGTGTTTTACATGTGACCAGTAGTAGCATGACTCACTCAAGGTCACAGAGCTAGTAAGGGCAGGGGAAGTTTAGTCCAATTCTAAAGCCAAACCTTCTCTAGTCTTGAGTCCAAAGTTTTACCTAGATAAATAATAATACTTTCAACCTAAGTTGATGTATACAAATGCCGTGTTGAAAGTCGGGAGACTAGGATCATCTGTACAATGACTATCTGTGTGTCCTTGGACTAATCAAAACTTCTCTGGGCTTCAGCTGCTTCTGCAAAACGAGGGAACTGGGCCAGAATGAACTCTGCAGTTGCTTCTAATCCTAAAATTATAATGTCCAAGTGCCAGCAGAGACCAGGGAAGCCCAAGCAGGCGGTAAGGGAGGCCGCGCCCGCAGAGGGAACCTTAAGCCGGGCAGGGAAACAGCTCCCCGCGCCCCGCCGCCCGGAGAAGGGAGAGCTTGGTCCATCTCCGGGGAGCCGGGCGAGACGGGGGGAGGGGGCGAGGAGGGCGGGGATAGGGAGCGGGGGAGCCGAGGAGCGTGCGCGCGCCCGCCGCCCGTGCCCGCGATTACCTGACAACGCCGCCTCGTCCTCCTCGCCGCGCACCGCGTCCGCCGGCAGCATGGCCAGCGGCGGCAGCCAGAAGAGCAGCCAGCACGTCCCCGGGGACGGCCGCATCCCGCCAGGCGGTCAGCTCCGCGCGGCCCAGCGGCGGGACGAGACCTGTGGGTCCCGCTTGGCCGAGAGTAGCGGAAATGGCGCGGGACCCAGAAGGAGACCAGGGGCCGCTGCGGCCTGCGCGCGGGAACCCGGAGGTCCCGCCCCCCCGCCGCCGCCGCCCCGCTTGTGCCCTGTCCCGCCCCTCCCGCCTTCGGGGCCCTCCGGGCTCCGCCCCGTCTCACTCGAGGGTTTGGGGAGGAGCCGACCCTTCGTCTGAGAATTGTGCTTAAAACTGCCCTGACCCGTGACTGTGGGGCTTTAGGGCTCAGTTGTCAGAGCTTCTCAGTCATACCCCAGGAAGGCGAAGGTCCTTCAGCAACCCTTTATTTAGAAATAAAAATCAGTTTATTTTTCCTTTTTGTTTGTAACAATAACAGATTGGCAATTTGGTTGCTTAAATAGCATTGACTTTTCACATTTCAGTATAAACGGCATGTAAAACGTTCCCTCACCAATATATCCCCTAAAATTAACGTGTGTGTGTGTGTGTGTGTGTGTGTTTAAAAAGATGTAGAGAACAGGCTGGTGGTTGCCAGGATGGGGGGAGGTGGGGGAACTGGGTGAAGGTGGTCAAAAGGTGCAAACTTCTGCTAGTTATACGATAAGTAAGTTCTGGGGATGTAATGGTGACTAAAGTTAACAACACTGTAATGAATATTTGAAAATTGCTAAGAGTTGATCTTAAAAGTTCTCGTCATTAAAAAAAATGTGTAACTGTGAGGAAACGGATGTTAAATTATATGTGCAATATATACATATGTCAAATCATTGTGTTGTACCCCTAAAACAAATAGTGTTATATGTCAGTCATATCTCAATAAACCTGGAAAAATATCTTGTGTGGTTTTAATATTGATAATGAGTATAGAGCTTGTAGTCTTAAACACTATTATACTGTACTTTTTTTTTTTTTTAAGGTCCAAACCCTCCTCAGGCCTTGGAAACCCATTAATGTGATTCAATATTTCCTACTAAACACTCGGTAGAACAAAAGGTCATTTCCTCTTTTCTAATTTTGGACTTCTGCTAAGGTACTTCAGAGAAGCCAGTTGTAACAGAAATCAACCTCTAAAACTAGCTTAGCCTCATTTTCCCCAAAGGTCTGAGTAGAACTCACTAGACTTTCCCTGGATTCAAAGTTAGGTTTAACCAACTGCCTTCAACCCCCTGGTGCCATGTGCACACCCATATATGGCTTTTTGAAAGTTCAGAAATCTTGTAAAGGACTCCTGGGGAGGATGATTTTTACAGATAAACTGTTATTACTTGAACTCCTACCTTGTCTTACCCTGCAGACTATCTCCAGAGAAATAGCAGAGACTCTGACCCCACTTGCCTCTTGCCCAACATTTTTTTTCCCTAACCATATTCATTTTGATTTAGTTTAATTTTGAATGGCACTACGAAACGTGGCTAAAAGAAACAGGTATATTCTTTTTCTTTTTTTTAACAGGTATATTCTTGAACGACAAGTGTGTTTTCCTACAGCTGTATCAGGTAGAGAAATAAAAGGACAGGAAGTAGTGTATTAAATTAATATTTAAAGTGCTATTCATGTAGCATACTCTTAATAAATATCTTTAGCTTCTTAGTAAAGAAGCTAACTCAAAACACCACATTCCTCTTTATAGGACAGCAATAATTTTTTTCCAGAGATAACAGACTCTTAGGAGGTGATAATTTTGTCATTGGGGGACCATGATGAAATCTGACCTAACCTCCCCAAACCTCTCTCTCATATGAAAACCTCTCATATGAAAATAGATAAGCTTTGTGGTGACAATGCAATGAGAAGAAAGGAAAAAAGACACCAAAGAACTGTGGAGAAAGAAATACAAGAAGACAGAATAAGGAGAGTGGTCAGATTTAGGAAGGCTCATAGGTCCTTTGACACATCATGGAACACTGCTTCCTTCTCATGAGGAGCAGATGGGATTAACAATCTGTGATTAGTGCAGTCTATTGTTCTTAAATTACACCAGCATTTGTGTGCCTCTTTCTAGGAGATGAACTATACTGATTAAACAAACGAAACCAAAACCGAATCCCATATAAACAGGACACCTGCAGAATCTTCTGTTCAAAGCCTCCTGGGATTATTATGCAGGTTTGCTTTCTATCTTTCTGTTAGAAAATAGAGAATATTTTTGCCCATCAGTGGATCAGTGAGGTGAGAAAGTTGTAGTTGGGGGGTCACCATTAAATTTGCCCAGATGATGTAAAACGATTAATTGTAATTGGATTTTAACACCTGCCCATACATTTCTACACCAAAAGAGATGCTTGAAAAAGGACAAAATTCATTATCTCTTTGAAGAAGTTGCCCAATTGTATTGCCTACAGATTTCAGCTATGGATTTTTCTTTTTTTAATAACAACATTGGCAATACTTTGAGTATTGTCACTGATGCTTTTGCTTCGGAAACAATTTTTTAAATTTGTTTGTTTATTTATTTTTGGCTGCATTGGGTCTCCGTTGCTACATGCAGGCTTTCTCTAGCTGCGGCAAGTGGGTGCTGCTCTTCGTTGCGGTGCGCGGGCTTCTCATTGCTGTGGCTTCTCTCGTTGCAGAGCATGGGCTCTAGGTGCACGGGCTTCAATAGTTGTGGCACGCGGACTCAGCAGTTGTGGCTCGCAGGCTCTAGAGCGTAGGCTTAGTAGTTGTGGCGCACGGGCTTCGTTGCTCCTTGGCATGTGGAATCCTCCCAGTCCAGGGATCGAACCCGTGACCCCTGCACTGGCAGGCGGATTCTTAACCACTGTGCCACCAGGGAAGTCCCTCAGCTATGCATTTCTGGTAAACACCCCATGTCCGTCTCTAAGACAAAACGAAGCACTGCCACTTGGGGGATCTGGATCTCATAGATAGGGAAGAAGTTGGAACTCTTGCCAGAATGCTAGTTGTGTGGGTAATATGTAAATGTTTAGCATTGTAAATGCAGATTCCCAGGACATACCCTCCAGAGACTGATTCAGTCCATCGCGCGTAGAGCCCCAAATGTCTCTTCTTAACATGTAACCCAAGTGAGTCAAGAGTATTAGGACTAAATTTTGAGTTTTACAAGTTTCACGCTTGACAGTTAGTAGAATTTTGGGCAAGTTTATAATCACAGCTAAAATATTGTGTGTGCATTTTATGTAATTCATATTGTTAGAATATGACTTATACTTATTTTTTAAAAATGTATAATAAAGAGCTTCCTTAATATTATTTTAATGACCCAAGTTCTTTAATTCCATGTGACTATTTCCACATGGTGTGAAAAAGATTACAATTCAAATTTCTGCCTCTGCATTTTTATTTCTAGAGTTCTTCCTCTTCATAACTAATTAATTTTCTGTAACTGTCATAGGGTTATAATCAGTCATTATGAATCAGAAGTAAAATTTAGCTCATGTCAGAAATTATTTAGGAGCTTTCACTTGGTTTCTAGGTAGGTAGAACATTAGTTAAATGTATTAGAAGAAATAGGCAGTTCTACTACTTTGGTTTCCTTCATAAAGAAAGATTTAGAAAGACGGTAATGATATCCACCAATGCCGCAAAGATTAGAAGTTATATGCCATCATTTCTTCCTTTTAAAAATTCCCATTTTTAGAATTTTATATATCAAGAGAAAAAAACAGGCTGTTCAAGACTTCTCCGTAAAAGAAAAGAATAAAAATAGATGTTGACTTGTTGGATCATGATTTTCTTAGCCTATTTCATTTAAGAAATACTTTGAAATTGACTTGCCATATACTAGTTCAGTAATTTTAATAATTCATGTCAGAAGTAAAAGATAGGTAGCTTTTCAGTATGAATAAATGATGTTGGGAGGGATTAGAATATAATTTATTAAGAAATACATCAAATGTTCTCTAAACTAAATTGCTAAAGTCCTTGATAAAAGATAATTGGTCAAATTCAATTCAGATCTTTCCATTCAAATTGAGAGCTGTGGAATCCTTTAAAGTAGTGGTTCTCAAATTTTGGTGCGGATAAGAGTCCCATCTCCAAAGACTCATATTCAGTAGGTACAGTGTATGGCCTGGGAATCCACATTTACGATTCTGAGGCAAATAGTCTTTTGGCCATGCTATAAAACTGGTGGGGAAAAAATATTCAAAAGTGATTGATGATTAGTTGATGATGGCTGGAAAATAGTACTGTACCTATGGGAAAAGATGGATGTTCTTGGTTAATCTGAGGAAAAGAAGGTTGAAGAGTTGCAGCTTTCTAAGAGTTAATTTAAGGAACTAGGATACAGAAAAATAGTCACCAATTATTTGTTATGTTTTCTTAAGAGCAAAAAGGAAATAGGTTTAAATTGCAGTGAGTAAGCTCAGGATTGCATGTAAAATGCGTACATTTTCCCAGCACTGGGATTCTAGTTTATTTCTTACCTGGACACCATCCAATCCCGCCACTCCACTTGACTTGATTCCTAAAGAAGCTCTGCCAAAGTCTTCTTTTCTGCCAACTCACCCTTAGGGAGCATTTTTCTTAATCTTCCATTCTCTACAATCTTGGTCCTCCCACCCTGCCCCCTGCCCCACTGGAGTAATCTCTCCAAAAAATAATTTATAGTGAGAAAATTATATTTGAAAGTCTTTTCTTCCTTCAGGGGAAGCTATAAACTGCAGATATCCTTTTAGTTAAGTTCTTTAACTGCCTTTATTAGTCATTTATTGACAATGTAAAAGAACTGTGTGTAATTTAAGGAGCCCTTCAATTCAGCTAAAACAGAGATTTTCTCTTCTTGCTTTCAGTTTCCCACCAGCTACTTCAGGATGTCCCCAGTGGTCACAGCCTACTCAGAAAAATTCTTCAACCTATATTCTTTCAAGTGTTTTTAGAAAGAAATCTTTTTTTAAAAGGGTATGTGGAGGCTGGGAGATGGAGATAAATATGTCTCAGGTTTTGTTCTTCTGCTGTTTCTCTCCCCCTTTGCTTCTGTAAGTCAGATCTCAATAGCCTCTATTTCCAATATTGCTGTCTCTTTGTATTCTATATCTGGCTTGACCCAAGTGATTATGGAGTTGTTACACAGATTTTTGACTCCCTTATTTTTCCAGGATGTTATTGTGACCATGGGTGTGGAAAAACAGTGTAAGCTACTAACTGTTAGGAAGAAATTTATAATGTTTTATTTATAATAAAATAATACTTTATTTTTTAAGAAAATTGACACAAGAAAGTCTATCTGTTCTGAGCAGTTTCTATAACCAAATCATAATTTCTAGATTAGTCATGTTTCAATAGAGATTGTGGCAAGTATAAATAACTCAACTAATGTACTTTTTTGCTAATACTATGAATCATATTTTGCCGATAGAGTCTATCTGACAGAAATTAGATATGTTTTTGCTTGCATTAAGCAAAGTCTGTAAAGCTGGATGAAAAAAAAAATTAGGACATTTCAGTAACATTCTGCCCAACTCAATTACATTTGTTTACTTTGATTTATACCCTGTCCCTTTTGACTGGGTCAAGAAGTCTACCTATATTATCAGAGTATGTATCAGGATGCTTCCAACTACAAGTAACAGAATTTCCAAGTAAAACAATGAAGACATTTATTATGTCACATGGAAGTCCCAGCAGGTTGATTCAGCAGCTGAACCATCCTATCAAGGTCTCGGGCTGTTTTCAGTTCTCTACTCCACCGCTCTCAGCTTGTTGGGACTTATTTTCAAGCTTGTCTCCTCATAATTGAAAAAAGCTGCCATTGCCACTGATATTGGGTCCTCCCTCACACAACTGTAACCAAAAGCAGGAGCACTATTTTCCCTTCCATCGTTTGAAGAGAGAAATAAAGCCTTTCTTAGAAGCTCTCACCTTCACCCTCTCAGCTAACTCTCTTGCTAGTCCCATTAGCAAGTGACTGGCCCATGCCCTTGTTAAACTGTGTGGAGTGAATGTTGGGCATTTCCAGCCTCGATGGTGGGAAGTGGTATCACAGAAAACAAAAACTGGAAGAACAACAGATAGGGAAAAATTTATTATGGTGATATTTTTGACAGCTTCCGAAAGCCCTCATAAGTGTCTGAAAATGGTAGTCTGAAACTTTATGCTGACTTAAAAAATGAGTTTTATGCATTATTCTCAACTTCGATAAATGTTTTCTTTTTGAAATTTACACATTGACTCAAAATGGGAGTTACTTCTACACAAATCATATGTTTTTCCTTCTATCGGTCTTGTTTAGTGGATTTACATATCCTCATTCTAAAGCATTCAATTTCCAAAATAGCAAATATTTTCTATTAGAATAATGAAAGAAGAAAAATTAGACAAAGGAGTGTGGGTTATAATGGGGAAAATGAGGAGAAGATAATAGGAATGGTAGAAAACAAAAAAGGCAGGGGAAAAAAAAAGGAGGGATAGAGTAGAATGAGCAATGACTAATCTGGATGATCTAATGTGACAGAGTTCAGCTAACTAGGTCACTTGCCCCTTGAAATGATGGGCAGGATAAGCCATTAAGACATTGGAGCAAATAGAAGAAAAGGAGGAGGAAGCCGGCTCTTCAGGCATGCATTTTGCAGGTTAGAATTTGTTGGTCCTAACCACACTTCGGGTGTGTCCCTGGAAACTCATGTTCATGTTCATTTCATGTTCATGTGGCTTGGCAGTAGTGTTCTGATGGCACTCCTGTTTTTTTTCATTTAAAGATAATTTGCCTAACAATGATGTTTAAAATAATCCATCTAAATATTTAAGGCTCTTAACTTGTCTCAGCAATAATTAAAACAAGGAAATATTTAGGCTCTGAGTTTCAAAGGGCCAGACTTTCCAAATGATTGGGGCTTTATAAAGATTTATTCCTCTATGTACAATCTAAACCCACTTCAGAGAAAACAGCTCACCTAAACCTACCAATATTGCTTGGATTTTTTTAGGATTAAGAGGTTACTGTCCCTGCCTTTATTTCACCATCTCACCTGGTTCTTTACTGACTTTTCCTCATTTTTCCTCATTCCACTCTTTGCCAGATATAATAATCACTGGAAATATAATAGGTTCTCTTTGATACTTTATCAATCTTGAATAACATATATGAGAGGATTTTGTTGAAATTCTCCCTTTCGTGGAATAGGTATCCTTTACGTTAAATAGGTTTTTATTACTTTTAATCCTTATCTCTATTGTAAAATAAAAGATTTAAAAGGCAATGCAAAATAAACGTATACCCCAATGAGTTGTTATAAGGCAAACACTCTTGTAGCCAAGACCCAAGTCAATAGAATTTTCCAGCTATTCCAGAAGTCCTCCATGTGTTCATTCCAATTTCATATCACCTCCCGCCCCTCAGAGTACCCACCATCCTGATTTTCATAGTAATCATTTTCACTTGTTTCCTTATAGTTTATGACACCCAAATGCACATCCATAGACAGTTTTGCCCATTAAAATTTTTTGGATGTCTTTTAAATCTCTCTTATTGTACAGTTTCACTCTTCCATTGTTTCTTTTCTTTATGATTTATCTATCGGAGAACCCAAGCTTTTTGCCTTGTCAAGTTTCCCATAGTCTGAAGTTTGCTGTTTTCATACTCATTGTGCAGTGTGGCATGTTTCTCTGTCCTTGGTATTTCCTGAAAACTGGCACCTGGATTCTGAGGCTTCACTGGACTTAGCTTCATTCCTTTGGGTAAGACTATAGGTTGTGTTGTGTTCTTTCATCAGGAGTCATACAATGTCTGGTTGATTCTCTTTTTGTGGTATTACTAACTACTGATGTCTAGATCCATTAATTCACCAGGGGGTTGCAAAAGGGTGATATTCAGATTCCATTATTTCTTTTTCACTTATTATATTAGCTGAAATGCTTTGACAAGGAGACATATCTCTCATCTACTATTTGGTTACCCAGTGATACATTTCATGTGGAAAAGGTAGGATAGGTGCTTGGTTCTTTTCCTCTATTTACCAGTTTTTAAGAGAATAAATTGGTTCCTTATCCTTCTCTGAAGGTCACCAATTCTTTGTTTTTAAAAACACTGTCGGGCTTCCCTGGTGGCGCAGTAGTTGGGAGTCCGCCTGCCGATGCAGGGGACACGGGTTCGTGCCCCAGTCCGGGAAGATCCCACATGCCGCGGAGCGGCTTAGGCCCGTGAGCCACGGCCGCTGATCCTGCGCGTCCAGAGCCTGTGCTCCGCAACTGGAGAGGCCACAACAGTGAGAGGCCCACGTACCCAAAAGAAAAAAAAAACAAAAAAACAAGCAAACAAACAAAAAAAACATTGTCATGAACTCATGATTTCAACATATTTGATAAAATTTCAATCAATAGCAATTATAACTTTTTTTTTTTTTGAAGCTCAAATTGTCCTATCTTTGGCCAGCAGGATTCTCTTCAGGTTGGTCTGAGCCCTTTTGACACACCCTAGTAATTTTTGATAACTTCCCTGATTTTTTTTTTTTTTTTTTTTTGCGGTACATGGGCCTCTCACTGTTGTGGCCTCTCCCGTTGCGGAGCACAGGCTCCGGACACGCAGGCTCAGCGGCCATGGCTCACGGGCCCAGCCGCTCCGCGGCATGTGGGATCTTCCCGGACCGGGCACGAACCCATGTCCCCTGTATCGGCAGGCGGACTCTCAACCACTGTGCCACCAGGGAAGCCCCCTTCCCTGATTTTTAGTAACAGATGTTCACATTCATCTTGTATGCATCCTACTCCAGATAGGAAATCAGTCATGTTTCCAAAAGCCTTATTTCTTCTACGATTTCAAGACCACAGTCTGAGTGCTAATGCTTATTGCTCCTGGGTTGGTTACTTATTGCTACTTGACCTTTTCAGCGGCAGAGCTAGGAAATCTATCTATTGATAAATATACATATAGATATAATTTTACAGATAAAATACCTAATGATTATGCTGATATTTCCAATTAAAAGTCAGTACTATGGGATTTTAACCTCGACTTTTTTATACTTTTACTGCATCTATATCTCTTTTCCTCCATAACAAGATTTCTGGTTCCCAAGTGTACAGTAGATGATGGAATTGTATCTCATAATTACTCATTTACATTATTCTACCTTGTACACACGACAGGCTTAGAATAACAATACACATATTACCACCACCAATATAATTACAAAGAACAGCTGAATTTTTTTATATGCTCTCCTCACCCTCATCCCATTTTTTATAGTTATACTGTATCTACATTATGTGAGAATATAGCTTTTATATGTTATACTCTCATTTAACTCTCATTTATTATTAGTTCTTCAGATAACTATGTTTTACCATCTACCACCTGATGTCTCTTTACTGATGTCTCTCTAATCATTTTGATTGTCTGATACTCATCCTTCTCTAGATTCTTGAGAACAATATTCTCTGAGTCCTTGCATATTGATAACTGTTGTTTTGTGCCTTTTATGGTTGAAAGTCAGTTTTGCAGAATATAAAATCCTTGGTTTACATTTTATTCCTTGTATCTGTTAAATATGTTATTCCGTTTTCTTCCGGCATAAAGTATAGCTGTCAAAAAAACCCTGATGATAATCTACTTTTTTACCTTTTAAGTCACTTTTGGTTTTGATTGGATACTCAGTGGAATTTATTTTTCTTTAAAGTTCATCTATTTTGTTAGAAATTTGCCTTGGTGTTGATAATTCTGGGTCAACAGTCTCAGCTACACAGTATATTTTTTCAATATGTAGTTTCATATTGTTTTTTATAAAGAAAATTTCTCTTTAATTATACTTTTTAGTATATGTTTTGTCCCCTTGCTTTACACTTCTTCAAAGATTCCAACTATATGAGGTTGAATCTTCTTTGTCCATCTTTAATATTTGTTGTTTTCTTTTTTTTTTTTTTTTGGCTGCACTGGGTCTTCGTTGCTGCATGCAGGCTTTCTCTAGTTGCAGTGAGCGAGGGCTACTCTTTGTTGCGGTTCGCAGGCTTCTCATTGCAGTGGCTTCTCTTGTTGCAGAGCACGGGCTCTAGGTGCGTGGGCTTCAGTAGTTGTGGCACGCAGGCTCTAGAGTCCCAATATTTGTCATTTTCTGTCAAATGTTTCTTATCTTTTTCTTTACTTTTTATTTAAAAAATTTCCTCCTTTGGGACTTCCCTGGTGGTCCCCTTCCACTGAAGGGGGCAGGGGTTCGATCCCTGGTCAGGGAACTAGATCCCACATGCATGCTGCAACTAAGAGTTCACATGCCACAACTAAGAAGTCCACATGCCGCAACTAAGAAGCCCACATGCCACAACTATGAGCCTGCCTGGGGCAACTAAAAAAGATCCTGCATGCCGCAACTAAGACCTGGCTCAGACAAAATAAATAAATAAAAATAAATAAATTAAAAAAAAAATTTTGTTGGCAAAAAAATAAAAAATGTCCTCCTTTTAATATTTTATTTCTTTTAAGGCTTAATCTGTTTTATTATGTTTGCTCTGTGTTCCTTCATTTTAGTGTCACTTCTGAAACAATTTTTTAAAAAATTTCTAATTGTCTCCTGGCTTTTACCACCTTAGTGGCAGAGTATTTTAATAATGTTTTCACTTCATGTCTTTATCGTTTTCTTAATGTATTTTAGCTTCTTTTGAGATAGAAGATAATAGTTTTGATTTGTTCTGTGAGCATGTCTTTCTGGTGTAGGGATATTTATTGTGCTCATTGTTTTTCTTAGAAATAACTTTGCAAGTCATTTGGCCTCAACACTTTTCTGTTTCTCATTTTTATGTTAAAATGGCTTTCCAGAACTTTTAGTAGAAGACACAGCTTTGAATAGCTTTTCTAACTTCATAAACTCCCTCTTCTGTTGTTTTCAGGTAGTGCTAAGAAGGGTCAGCTTGCTTTATGAGATTTCCTGGTTCTGTTCCCTTCCCCCCACCCCTTTTATCTGGGCCTCCTCTATCTGTTGTTCTATCTGTCTCTGTCCAGCTTAATTTTGATTCCACTCTCAGCATTTCTCTTCAGTGTGACACTCTGTCCTGAAAGGAAGCTCTGGCAAGTCAGTCTCTAGGGCTGCTTAAGCACCTTCAGTCTTTGTAGCAGACCCCTTGCACTCACCACCTACCCGATTGGGCATAACCTGACCACATGCTTTCCAGCAAATAGTCCTTGCTATTTAGGGCTTCTCTTGTCATGTCTGTCAAAGTCTGTCAAGTTTCACTGCTTCTCTCTCCTTTTCCTGCTCACATGCTGATAGGATCCAGGTCTTACGGCTGTGGGTGGTTTGTTCTCATTCACATGTATTTTGAAGTTTGTGTGGGTGCCTTGCAGCCTAGCGTCCGTGTAAATGTTGTCCATGGGATTTTGATTTTGCTAAGTTGTTGTTCTATATGTTTTCTTTTTTAATGTTTTATTTATTTACTTTTGGCTGCGTTGGGTCTTCGTTGCTGTGGTGGGCTTTCTCTAGTTGCGGCGAGCGGGGGCTACCCTTCGTTGTCATGCAGGGGCTTCTCATTGCGGTGGCTTCTCTTGTTGCAGAGCACAGCTCTAGGCACGCAGGCTTCAGTAGTTGCAGCACGTGGGCTCAGCAGTTGCGGCACGTGGGTCCTAGAGCGCACAGCCTTCAGTAGTTGTGGCTCGTGGGCTTCAGTAGTTGTGGCTCGTGGGCTCTATAGCACAGGCTCAGCAGTTGTGGCACGTGGGCTCTAGAGCCCACAGGCTTCAGTAGTTGTGGCTCCTGGGATTCAGTAGTTGTGGCTCGCGGGCTCTAGCGCGCACAGGCTTCAGTAGTTGTGGCTCGTGGGATTCAGTAGTTGTGGCTCGCGGGCTCTAGTGCACAGGCTCAGCAGTTGTGGCGCATGGGCTTAGTTGCTCCACAGCATGTGGGATCTTCCCCGACCAGGGCTTGAACCCATGTGCCCTGCATTGGCAGGTGGATTCTTAACCACTGCGCCACCAGAGAAGCCCCATATGTTTTTATGTTAAGATTTGGATTCAAAATTACACTGCCACTGTAGTCATCTTCCCTGAACCACTAAATAGACTTAAACTACTCTCTTCTATAAGCAGAACCCGCATTTTCACAAGAGTCAGAAATAGTACATTACTAATAACTTCCTAAGCTTTGATAATTTTATTATAACTTCAGAAGGGTTTGGGAAATGTGTTCTCCATGTTATAAAATCCTCTGACAACTTTGGAGCAGTGTAATTTTTGTTTTACTTCTGGTACAATGAAAAAGAGAAAATTTCTGTGTCCCTGAACCAGTTAAAAAAAAAATTAGGTGCTCCATGTATTATTGGAAACCAACTTTATATAAACCTTTGACATAAGGCAAATATAAGCTGACAATTATAAAAATGATCATTCTCATTGTTATGTAAGAGGAGGTGTGTTTAACCAGGATTTTCACATGTCTCATTTCATCCTCAAAATAACCCTCTTAGGGAGGTATTGTTATTATGAGTCCCACCCTTCATAAGAAGTTGAGCTTAGAGGACATAAATGACTTTTTCTAAGCCATTAGCAGAAAGGACTCTTCCCACCTCTATGTGAAAAGGTTTTACTCTTCCGTCCAGGGCTCAGCTTTGAAGAGATCCTTGTGCAGCACGTGGGTGGAAGTGGAACCTGCCTGGCCAGCTCTACAGTCAAATATTTCTTGAGGACCCACGGGGTGACAGGTGCTGCAGGGAGATCTCTCTCACAGTCTGGTTAAGAGCTTTGTCTAGCACCTTAGAGCCTGGAGGAGACAGAGTAGCACTTGGACCCAGGTTTTCGGACTCTAGCCCCTGCAGTTTGCTTTTCCCGCTGGCTAACGTCAGCGTCAGCAGTGCGCTTTGTGTGACCTGCAGTACTCGGAGTGGCTCCATGTGGCATCGCTGTACCTGCTTGTTGCTGGACATGAGTAGCTTTGCTTCATGGTAGATGTGAAAGGACAGTGTCAGCATCTCTGGTGCTTGCAGCACTGCTTCTCCAGTGTTTACTCCCGAGTACCCTGAGCAGCGGAGAGGAGAATCCTGTCCCAACCTCCAGGCAGCCTCTCACTGCATTCTAATATCTTACCTTAAAATTCATGCAACGTTTAACTTCTACTTCGCAATATATCTGTGCTATTGAATACAAAGAGCGTGTTTTCCATACATGCCAGCAAGTAAAATTTTCGTTATAGGAAAATGTAGACTGTTCCTCTGGTGGCTCTTGGTGCCTCCTGGCACGTTACCACGTACTCTTGAAGTGTTCCTCAGTCTGAAAGCATAAGAAGAAATACAGAGAAGTAGACTGGGGCTCCATCTTGGGAGTTTGAAGGTTTTGCTAAATCTTTGGACTTTGTTCTGTAGACATTGAGGAACCAATGAAGCATTTCAAAAAAGAAAGTGATCTGATCAGTTTCGTGTTTTAGAGGGATGGCTTTAAATTTCTTTGATCATCATCTATAGTAAGAAATACAGGGCTTCCCTGGTGGCACAGCGGTTAAGAATCCGCCTGCCAATGCAGGGGGCACGGGTTTGAGCCCTGCTCCGGGAAGATCCCACAGGCCGCGGAGCAACTAAGCCCGTGCACCACAACTACTGAGCCTGTGCTCTAGAGCCCAAGAGCTACAACTACTGAGCCCACGAGCCACAACTACTGAAGCCCGTGCACCTAGAGCCCATGCTCTGCAACAAAAGAAGCCACCACAATGAGAAGTCCGTGCACTGCAACGAAGGGCAGCCCTGCTTGCCGCAACTAGAGGAAGCCCACACACAGCAAGGAAGACCCAACGCAGCCAAAACCAAACCAAAACAAAACATTTTACATGCCAATATATGCAGATTATATATATTATACATAATACATATGCATATGCATGTATGTGATTACATATGTATATATGTAAAATAAAAATTTGTTGAAACTTGACTGGTATTTATATATTTTCCACCCTAACCAATTTCATCTAGGAAAAGTTAATGCAATCCACTAAGTTGGTTGCACAACCCCTGATGGAGTGCACATCAGGTAACCAGAGAATTTATACACTTCATTAACATTTTGAATGGAACAAAGTTGTACTCATTAAGAAACACTTCAATGCTTCTTCCAGGAGGTTTAGGAGATGTTATTGGGAAGGAACAGGAGGGGAGGTTCCCAGGCCCTATTACCATGATTTTCCTGGCAGCCTGCACACCCTTTCCCTGGAGCCAGATTCTCTCTGCTCTCCTCTGTACCATTCATTCTCTTGCAGCCTGCCCCCTTATCTCCTAGGATAATTGACTTCAAACAGAACCTTCTCTAGTCATCCTACTTGAGAAGACCCAAGAAGTGGGAGAGGGTAATCTCTGTATTGAACTTTAACTCTCTCTCTCAGATAGAGAACACTGAGGGTAAAATGTAGCACATAATGAAGACTATATGTATTAGTTTCCTAAGGCTGCATAACAAAGTACCACAGACTGGGTGACTTAAATAACAGAAATTGATTTTCTCACAGTTCTGGAGGCTACAAAGTTAAGATCAACATGTTAACGGGGTTGGTTTCTTCTGAGGCCTCTGTCCTTGGCTTTCAGATGGCTAACTTCTCCCTGTGTCTTCACATGATCTTCCTTCTGTGTGTCTGTGTCTTAATCTCTTCTTATAAGGAGACCAATTGGATTGAATTAGGGCCCACCCGTAAGACCTCATTTTCACTTAATTACCTCTTTAAAGGCCCTATCTCCAAATACACTCACATTTTGAGGTACTAGGGTTTAGAACTTCAACGTACGAATTTTTTTGGCGGGGGGACAAAATTCAGCCCTGTAAAAAACTAATAAACAGAAATCTCAATTAAATACAGTCAGGAGACCAGAAGAGGGAGCTCTCATGCCCTACCATGAGCCCAACAGGAAGAAGAAAGACTCCTTCTTTCCGAGTAAGCACCCAGCCTATGAGAGACAGTCATGACTCAGCCAATGAAAAGCCATGGGCTCTTTGTTTACTATACCTCCCCGCAGCTTCTTTTTCCACTCTGTAAAAGAGTTCGCTCCAGTTTTGTGGGCACTTGCACCTGGGCTCACCATGGTTGCACACTGTGAATTGCAATTCTTTGTTGATCCCATATAAACCCATTTTTGCTGGAGAAATAACTAGCAGTCTATTTGTTTTAGGTCAACTGTCCATAGCACCATTTATGTTTATTTTTAAAAAATCAAATACAGCCATTTTTATGTTATACAAAATAAATGCCAAAATGCCAGCATTACAAATCACATCACAGCTTTATTTTCATGATATAATGAATTTGGTTACTTAATTCTATTATGGATAGACAGAGCTTCCATTTTAGTGGCCCCCTTGGAAAGTCTTAATTTTTTTTTTTTAATAAGGAGGTCTTAGTTTTTATTTTACTGTGTACTTAACTGCTGCCCAACTGCTTCACCCTGCCCTTGACTGGACGTTCTCAACACATAGAAAAATTTGCACGAAAAGCTGGTAAATGGTAATTAAAGCACTTCAGTAAAAGAGAAGAGAAAGAGAAGAAATCTGTGGTTTGGGATTCACTGGGCTGACTGAAAAGAGAAAACCCAAACAGCCCTTTCTCTCTTCGGGAAGTTCTGCAAGAAGCAAGCCCAGCGGATCTGAATTAGCTGAAAGGAAAAACACAGGCTAAGACCAGTAGAAACGGGACAAGAGCTCCTTAGCTAAGCTCTGGTCTGATAAGGCCACTTCCCAGCCAGGAAGCTCATATGGCTTACAGAAGGACTGGGCGTCTGCTGTCCCCCACTGAGTTACGCATAGACTTGCCCTGTAGCATCAGAGCGGGGCTCTTCCTAGTCTGCATCCTGCTGTGCCAGTCCACAAGCCTCACCTCCTGCCTCTTACGTCTCCGTGGAGTGAACACTCCCCAGCTTCTGCTTCGGAGTTTCTCATTTTATATCTATTTCAGGAGGCTGCTGCGGGGGTGTGGGGTGGGGGCAGTGCCCTTGTTTCCAGTTAGTTGATTGAGTTATCAGACTTTATAGACTCCCCATACTACTCCTTGGCTGAGTCCTTTTCAGCTCTCTGAGTCTGTAATTCATTCTATAAATGTGATTGTTCAAGATGATCTCTTTGATTCTTCTTCACCCTAATGTTATATGAGTCTATTCTTAAGTTTCAGACTTTAATGCAGATTTTTTTTAAAATCCCATGTATAGTTACAAAAGAAACTTAATATAGATGCCTATGCCTAACAGACAGAGGGAGAAAAGGTACCCCTTTCTTCCTGGGATTTTAAGCTTATTTTAGATAGAAAATTTAAGCTTACCTCAACTATGGGTCTTCAGCTTGCTCCTCTGCTCTGTCTTGAGCCACTCTTGTTTATGGAGGCAACTCTGAGATCACTGCAGGTTCACCACCAATTATCCGGCTAAATAACACACATATAATTCTGAATGACATAATTAAAAATTAAAAATGACTATCTGTAAGATGGCATTATCAGCAATGCTTTGCTTTTTAAAATTAGAATTGCTAATGAATTGTTTTCTAATGCTCTTTTGTACTGTCCTATGGATATTTTCTTAAGATATTCACATTTGCAAAATGCCTTTGTACTGTTTTCTCCTCTCACCCACTCACTGCCCACACATACCTGGCCTCCTACTCCCTGCTAACTGGTGGGTCCAGCCTCTGCCCACACACACACTCAGCGACCTGGCACCTACTATCGACTCTCTCCTTTGTTCTCCCACAAACCCACCCACTCATCTGTTCTCCTTTACACAGGTGGACATATTCGTACTCCTACTGCTCAGCAGCCAAAACACAATAATGGCTTAAGGGTGGGGAGAGAATAATTTTTCCAACGACCGTCATGTGTTTTTTAATTAACAAGCTCTATCCACACATAAATAGTCAATAAACAGTTCTTTTATTCTTAAATTGGCTGTGAATTATGCCAGAGCAACTCCAGAGCCAACACAAGTGTCAGCCCACTCATCAAAGCCCTGCCAAGGCCTCCTCTTGGGGAGGCTGGCCCCCGAGGAGGCGGGTAGGCCAGTCTTTGCTCCTTGTGTGTATTTTTAAGGCTACCAGAAAAGCCTTCCCTAAATCACCCTTAACCTGATGTTGCTTTGCCTAAAATTCCAGCATTAGAGAGTCATTCCTGAACCTTCTCAGTATTTAAAGTATGAAGAATTAGAAAGATATTGCTGGAGTTTCTTCCCATTTGTGGTAACTATTTTCATCTTTTCAAGGAGCCCAGATAATATGCCACATGTTGTGAAGAGAATCTATTCTGCAATATTATAAGTCCACTCGTTAATAGGAAATAAGAGCATAATGGTTTTAAGAAGTGCACAATTGAATTTGGGTTGGTATATTTTTATTTGGTTTTGTCGTTTGGCTTTCTCTATATTAAATTGATGTGCACTCCTTGAAGGAAGGCTGGGACCATTTCTCCTCATTTATCTCTCTGAGGTGTAGTAACATGCCTAACACGGCTGGTAATTTCTCTTGTCAGCACTAAACCTTAGGGCCAATTTTATTCTACTTTTTATCCACCAGTATTTTACTCTTTATTTTGAATATAACTACTTTCTCCTTTAAATTTCCACAATGCTGGCTCTACTCTCTTATGCATTTATCACTTTCTCTCCTGTATCATATTTAATCTTAGAGCTCATCATGACTCATAAGGACTTTTAAGTATATGATTTAACTTTATGTCCTCACAGTAAGCAAAGACCCTTACATAAAAAACTCCTCGGGACTTCCCTGGTGGTCCAATGGGTAAGATTCTGAGCTCCCAATGCAGGGGGCCGGGATTCGGTCAGGGAACTAGATCCCACATGCATGCTGCAACTAAGAAGCCTGCGTGCTGCAACTAAGAGCGCGCATGCTGCAGCTAAAAGATCCCGCATGCTGCAATGAAGATCCTGCATGCAGCAAATAAGACCCGGCACACCCAAAATAAATAAATAAATAAATATTTTTTTAAAAAGACCTCACATAGAAAGATGCAAGCAAAGTATAAAAAGTAAGAAACAAATACCTCCTAGCCCATTCCACAGTTACAGTGGTGATATGACTGCCACCAAGTTTCTAGCTGTGAACTTCTAGCTAAAGAGGGTGCAACGAGCAGAGGCATATATCTCCTCTTAGTAGAGATGAGAAGAGGGGTTATGAATAGATGCAAGATTTCAATAAATATTTGGTGGAAAGAGAATGGGGGAATGGTAAGTGGCTCAATGGGAGACGAAGTCACAATCTAAAGTGTGTGCAGTGGGGCATGCTGAAGATAAGAAAGATACTTCACCTTGAAGAACCTGAAAGAGGCTCAGGACTTGGAGTCACCACATTTGGCAGAAAGTGAGGGTAAGGTGTGCGGTGTAAAGCAAAAGTTGAAAGCTTATATATGGAACAGTCACCTACTATTATACCCCCAGGCACAGAAAATCAGCAGCCAACCTACTCCTTTTTGGAGGGTGAGGAGGGAGATTTATTCCTGGAGATACTCAGCAGGAAAGGCCTGGGCATCAGAGAAATCAGGTCTACAGAAAACATGGAGGGACTTCCCTGGTGGCGCAGTGGTTAAGAATCTGCCGACCAATGCAGGGGACACAGGTTTGATCTCTGGTCTGGGAAGATCCCACATGCCACGGGGCAACAAAGCCTATGCGCCACAACTACTGAGCCTGTGCTCTAGAGCCCGCAAGCCACAACTACTGAAGCCCGCGCACCTAGAAGCCTGTGCTCCGCAACGAAGAGTAGCCCCCACTCACTGCAACTAGAGGAAGCCCACGCATAGCAACGAAGACCCAATGCAGCCACAAAAATAAATAAATAAAAAACGTTTTAAAAAAGAAAAGGGAAGACATGGATAAGGCATGGGGATATAAACAGCAAAATGAATTCGAGATCTGCATTGGCTGGATCACCTGTGCCCTCTCCACTGCCACACAATCAAAGCACTGTTAATCAGGAAACTAACCCCTAGGCCAGGCTTTTTCAAACTGTGGGTTATGAAATCACTTTAATGGGTCATAACGAACACTGTCATTGGTTGGGTTCCCTAGGAAGCAGATTCTGAGACAGAACTGAGAGTTGAGAATATTCATTAGGGTGAGACTTTGGGGTCAAAACCTGTAGAAGGAAACAGAATTGGACAAAAGATGAAGTAGAGCTGTGATTCAAGGCCCAATGACCTCTTTGGCCAAGCCCATGGGGAATACTGAAGCTAGAATGGCTCTTCAGAATTGTCCCAAGTCAGGCCAAGGTAGCCAGGCCTTTATCCCCTTTATCTTTGATTTGGTGATGAGGTCTTTAAAGAGGTGATTAAGTTAAATGAGGTCCTCAGGGTAGAGCCCTAATCCAATGTGACTGGCGTTCTTATAAGAAGAGAAAGAAACATCAGGGACATTGCATAAAGAAGAGGCCATGTGAGGACACAGTGAGAAGATGGCCATCTGCAAGCCAAGGAGAGAGGCCTCAGGAGAAAACAAACTGCTGACATCTTAATCTTGGACTTCTAGCCTCCAGAACAGAGAGAAAATAAATTTCTGTTGTTTAAGTCACCCAGTCCGCAGTATTTTATTGTGGCAGCCCTAGGAAATTAATACATCCTCCCTCATTGGATGTGGCCATCCTAGGAAGTGTGACCTTGGGCATGTCAACTCTCTGAACTGAGGGAATCCCTGGAGGGGCTGACAGCTGAAGACTGCCCACCAGCAGTGCTCAGCGACTGGGACAACCAGACTTTCATTGCAGAGAATATGACTGGTACATCACAAGGTCTGTCACAAACATTAAAAAAAATAAAATTCAATAGACTAAATAGAAAATATCTGAGCGCATTATATTTAGAAAAGTTAAATATTGTTTCATGAAACTTTTTTGCATATACATATATACATATATGTACATATGTGTGTGTGTGTGTGTGTGTGTGTGTGTGTGTGTGTACTGGACATGATGAAAAATAATTTCTTTCTGTCAAAAATTTTTAAAAGTCATTTCCCTAGGCAAGAGATTAGAGGAATGTTTTTCAAAAAAGCTAAACTGACTCAGAGAAGAAACAAAATGTTTTCTCCACCATCCAAAAGTGAACCGTCACCTTGCAAACACCATCCACACTCACAGAGTTCCTCATCAGCTTTTTTAGCATGCTGTTCTTAAATATGAAGAGACAAAAAAAGACCACCAGGTATATAAGGCAAGCTCTAGCCTAAAAAAGAGGACTCATTATGATAAACAGAAAATAGAATACAGGAGAAAATGATAGAGAGCAGAAAAATACTGTTTATATGCTAATTTATAGCCTCAAAAAATCATGAGAAGATTTGTATATGTAAAATAAAGGCAGAATGCTATGATAAAAAGAACGTTAAGAAAAAAACAAGAGAGGGCTCTTGGAAATTAAAAATATAATAATAAAACTTCAGTAGAAGAATTGGAAGATAAAATCAAGGAAATCTGAAAATAGAACCAAAAGATCAGTAGATGAAAAATAAGAAAGAAAAGATATGAGATTTAGAGACTCAATCCAGTAGGTACAATATCTGAGTAGAAGGAGCTCTAGAAAGAGAAGAAATGAAGGGAAAATTATCCAAGAAAAGTTTCCAGAACAGGAAGGCATAAGTCTGAAAATTGAAAGTGCCTACCAACTACTCAGCACAAGTAAAAAAGGGCACATCCTTGAGAAATAAGTGTCAGACCACTGGGAATAATGAAAGAATCTCAAAAACGTCCAGAAAAAGAAAACAAATGAGTATTATACTAAAAAGTAGGAATCAGAATGCATCAGGTTTCACAACTACAATAGCAATGGACTCAAAAAAGCAAAGGAGCAATGCCTTATGAATTATGAAGGATAATTTTTTAACCTAGAATGCAACACCCAGCCAAATTATCAATAAAGTGTGAGGGCAGAATAAAGATATTTCAAACATAGAAGAATTCAGAAAAGTTACCTCTCATGTGCCTTTTGTAGGAAGCTACTGCAGGATATGATCTAGAAAAATAAGGGGGGAAGACAAGAAAGAGAAAGACATTGGATGCAAAAAAAAAAAAGAGAGCCATCACATTGGGAATCCACATGATCATTGTGTCATTGTGAAGGTGATTTGAGCACAGCAGCTCTGCAAGAAGCCTAGAGAGCAGCAAGTTCAGACTGATGCAAGAGGACGCAGGGCTTCAGGAAGCAGGTCTCCAAGAAAATTGAGAAATTTACAGAATGCGTCATGAATTTGAATGTATTGAGCGATCTGCATTTCTGGAAGAGAATAGGGAATTTTTTGACAGGTACATAGAAAAGCAAGCATACAAATAAAATGAGATGATCAATTCCAGGGAAAACAAATTTGTCCTGACAAAGGTAATATAATCATAGTATATTACATACCTCAGCCTTAAATAATATTTACATTATCTTAATTATATAAAACCGAATAGTGACCTGAAAAAAGCATTGTGATATAACTATATTGGGAGAATGAGAGGAGGGTATAAGAAGCTAAATCCATATCTTCCATAGAAGAGAGTCCTAGATAATATCTGGAACTTTGAAAAACCAAGAAATAGCATTAGAAATGTGGAGATAAATACCATAAGAAACGGCTGAAAGTTGAGTGTGGTTGCTTTGGGGATGGAATTAGAAATAGAACTTGCAGATTGTGCAGGGAAAGGAGCTGCTCTTTTTCTTTTGGATTTTCAAGAGAGATTTGGCTTTTTAAACTCTGTACATTTATAACTTATATGAAAATATAAACAATTTCAGAAAGAAAAATGATAATATAGGCACATCATTTTTCAGATATGGAGGCAAACATCTTTAAAGCTACAGGAAGTCACAGGGACGTAATGAACACGTAGGGAATATAGTAATAATATTTTAACAACTTTGGTGATGGATGGTAACTGGACTTATTGTGGTGATTATTTCAAAATGTATAAAATATCAAATAATATTGTATGTTAAGTATAACTTAAAAGCTAAAGGGAAAATTTTGAAAGTTTTTTCTGGGGGTGGGGGGTGGAACAGGACTGGAGTTGAGCTTCACTGTAAGCACTATTAAACCATTTGATTTTGTAGACTTGTGACGACCTTACATTGAATAAATTTTTAAAATGAAAAATAAAAACAATGAATTTGCAGGAATTAATTCAGTCACATAAACACTTAGGAAGGGCTTTGAATTTTAGCTCTGCTGCTTGCAGGTTCCTAATCTTTAAAATCTTTAACATCTTCCTTACAAAGTGTAAGGAGTTCATGAGAAAAAAACATCTGGAAGCTCATGATGGGTTGAAAATGATCAATATAGGGCCTCCCTGGTGGCGCAGTGGTTAAGAATCTACCTGCCATTGCAGGGGACATGGGTTCGAGCCCTGGTCCAGAAAGATCCCACATGCTGTGGAGCAGCTAAGCCCGTGTGCCACAACTACTGAAGCCTGCGCTCTAGAGCCCGTGCTCCACAACGAGAGAAGCCACCGCAACGAGAAGCCCGCGCACTGCAACGAAGAGTAGCCCCCGCTCGCCGCAACTAGAGAAAGCCCGAGCGCAGCAACGAAGACCCGATGCAGCCAAAAATAAATAAATAAAATAAATTAAAAGAAAGAAAAGATTAAAAGAAAATGATCAATATAGGTTCCCTTCTTTCCTCTTACAGATAAAAAACCAAGACACTAGTTTTCAGTAGTATAAACTCATCCTTTGAAACCCCTCTTTGCTTGGACTCACAAGGACCCTCCCATTACACTTTGGATATAAAAGGAATACTTAGTGTGCACGTATATAATGAAGGCATTAAAAAAAGTATCCTATGTGAAATAAGAAATGCCCTTTGTGTAATCTGGCTAGCTTTGCAATGAATCTATTTTTTTCAACAATAAAGTGCAATACATAGTTTACTCACTTGACTTTTCTCAAGCCTTACTGATTTTTGAATAAGTTCCAGATTCAAATTTTATCTAATAGTAATTAGAACCAATCTATCCATTGTGGAATCCCATTAAAGCTGGGCTGTGGGGAATGCGTCAGGAATGGGGGGTTGAGAAATTGATCCCCACATTTCTTAGGGTAGGCGGACCCCCTGAATCAGCAGCCTCTGGCCAAGAACAGCCTAACTGTTTTATACAGTACTGTATGATTTTTATGAGTTTTCTTTGAGTGCCCTGTCATGAAAAAGGTTGAGAAGCAATGCCTTACCCAGGTGCCATAAAAATCCATTATAAGGAATGACAGCTATTTAGATAAAGTCTGAAAAAAGTTGCTTCCTTATTAAATTTATAAGAATAGTTAAATTTGCATGCTTTTAGATGATTTTTTGATGTCTTCCAAATCTGAATGGAAATTACGTAACATTAGGTTTATGTATTACTTTGGATTACTAAATTCAGCTTCAAGTAGCTTAACAGAGACCCCAAGATGGTTGTTTAACAATTAGATTGCTCCCTCCTGTAAAAAGAAATCTGGAGAAAGTAGCCCAGGGCTGGCATGGTGGCTTCATAATCATCAAAAACCCTGCTGCTTTATTGCTAAGGCTCAGGGAATGTAAGCCAGTACATCCACACCCCGAAGAGCAGGATGGAGGAGGAGAAGGGAAGACTTTCCAGAAGTCACTATCCTACTCCCATTTAGGTCTCTTTGTGAGCAATTTAGTCACATGACCAATAGCTGCAAGCTTGGTAGCAAGTTGTGGTCTTTTAGGTAGGTAACAATATGTCCAGCTTGAGACAGGAGTTTCATTACTTTGACAGAGGAGAATGAATATTTGATAGGCAAAAAGCAATCTTTACATGTTTTAGTAACTGCCGTGTAATTCATTTCAAACAAAAATAATCTATCGATTTGTTATTTTATATACACTGCCGGAAAAGCTGACATAAGCATTAAGTAAGACTAATTAGCAAATTCATTCTCTGAAGTTTTGATTACATATTTGTGTTGGATTTAATAATTCATGATTAAGGGAGTGTAGCTAGGAGGTAAAATTCAGATTCTGAAGCAGACTGCTGGCTTCCATTTATTATTATTTATTATTGTGTGACCTTAAGAAAACTGCTTCAGTGCTCTGTGCCTTAGTTTGCTTTTTCGTAAAGTGGAGATAAAAATAATAGTACCTATTTAATAGGGTTTTGGAAGATTAAATGAGCTAATACATGTAATGTACTTAAAATAGTGTCTGGCATATATAATAAGTTCTCAATAAATATTAGCTATTAATATATCTTTTACTTAAATTAAAATCTTTTCCTTTAAAATCATAGGTAGCTGTGACAATCTGATTCTCTATTAAGAATTTCCAGGTATGCAATATTTTCCTGGTTTTGTATTGGTAGATAACTTTAAAATGCTGATCCGTGGAGTCAAACCACAGGGCTTTACTTGAGCTAATAAATGTTCTGTTCCACAGTAGCATTATGAAAGGAAAGGAGTTAGACACTGGTGAAACTGAACAATAACTAGTTTGTCTCTTTTTCTCTCTCTTTCTCCCACTTCCTCCTTTAATAGACTGTACTGATGATATCACCGCCTCTCCTCTCCCTGCCACAGCCTGACAGTCTCCTGTTGCCCCAGGCTATACAGATTCTTGGTATCTTTACCCCCAGCACTGCAGCATGCCTTGCCCATCCACAGTCATTACCAGTCATGTTCCCTAATCATTTCTGGTGGTTCAAAATTATAAACTGCCCAGATTGGGGGAAAAATGTCATTTTCATGTGTTTATTATTTTCTGTTGTTTCTTTTCCAGGTTTTCCTCAAACATCTCTGCAAGTATGAGAGAATCTATTTTCCTTTTAGAAAAGCAATATTTAAGTGAAATTGCGATTATTAATGGCATTACAACTATAGCTAAAAGACTTTCACACCTTTTAAAAATAACAAAATTTACATTAAGGAAGTTTTAGAAAAAATAAAAAATTCACATTTCCATTAACATGTGGCGTTCATCTTTGGACCTAAGGCAACTGCTTCAGTTGTCACCATTTCCTTTCTAGAGAGAGGGTAAATAAGGGATGGAGAACATGTGTCTCATCACATTTCTGGGCAAAATTTGGAAGTTGTACACATTTCTTCTGCTCATATTCTATTGGTAAGAACCTAGTCACATGGCAATACCTAGCTTCAAGGGAGGCTGGGACGTGTGTTCCGTAGCTGGGACCAACTAAAACTGGAGGTGGGGTTTCTATTATCAAAAGGAGAAAAGAGAGAACAAACGTGCAGAGTGTTAGCAGTCTTTGCCACACAAATGTTGATCACATAGTTGCAATATAGTAAAAGCAATTTTATTTTGCTTTTTACTTAACATTATATCAAAAGCTTTTTTTTTCGTGTTACTACATGGTCTTCATAATTATAAAGCAATGGCTTTATAATAATTGTGTGCATAATCAATAAATTCTTTGGCCCTTCCTATTATTGAAAATGAAGATTCTTTTCAGTTCTTTACAATGTCACAATAGATCTTTCCATAAGCATTATTTTTTTAATCTTGGGATGATTCCCTTAGGATAAATTCCCAGAACTAGGATTACTAGGTCGAAGGGTGTGTGAACAGTTTATGATTCTTAATGTTTTTGTTCCAAATTGGTTTCTGAGAAGGCAGTACCAGTTTGTTCCCAAAGGAAATCTGCATATTTTTCTATGAATGTGGGGAGGAAGACATATTCACATAGCCTCGTAGGTAGAATATTTTCAATTTTCAGGGTCTGGCTGGAATGATCAGGAAACACAAGACTTGGGTTTGAGTCTTATTCTGCCACTTCCTAGTTATATAGCTGTAGGCAAGTTCTTACTCTCCCTGTGCCTCAGATTCCTTATTTTTAAATTGAGGATAAAAATCCCCTCATAAGGTTGTGTGGTAATCTTTAAGGTTGTTGACAAATATTGCTTTATCACCTGCTTTATCTGTTTTATAATCATGCACAGGTGAAAATGCAATTTCATGCTCCAATGACGAGAGACATGGCCAAGTGACTTGCTTTAGCCAGTGAAATGGAAGCAAAAGTAACATGTGTCATCTCCAGGCATACATTTTAAGGATCTGTGTGTTATGTGCCACATTCTTTTTTCCCTATGCCGTGTGATCGGAAATACTTCAGATCATACCAGCTCTTTAAATGTCTTAGAGTAAGGATGGCACAGAGCGAAGCATTAAGCCAACCTGTGATGGATGTGTGAATTTAGTAAGAAATAAATCTTCAGGTTTTTTTTTAAGCCACTGAGACTTTGACATTGTCTTTTATTGCAGCATAACCTAGCCTATCCTGATTGCTGAAAGTTTTCTCAGGATTAATAAAATACTATGAATGAGATGTTGGACAAATGGTAGAGGCTCAATATATATACTTTATGATAATAATTACTACCATTCATTCAATGCCCTCTCCTTGCCAGGTATTTTTATATATTGTCTCTAATCTTCAGCACAACTCTGCATATTATAAAACCCTCCATTTATAAAGAAGAAAAGCAAAGCTTGGAATGATTACTATTTTGCCTAACATCATCCAGCAGAGCTGGGATTCAAACCTGGTGTGTTTCTTTCCATCTTTATCTTTTTTCTTTGTTTTTGGAAGTTTATGGCATTATTTTTTATTATTTACATCATTATGTGAATTTTTTAACATTTGTTTTCTAAACTTCATATTTATTCCTGCAGTAAAACCTCTATTTTCTCAAACTTGCTGCAAGATAAACAGAAATTGGCTCAAAGGTACAGTAGCTTGCTATTCAAGCCCCTGCTTCTTCCACAGAAGAAACCACATGAACTCAGGTATCTTTTACATTTTTCTCAGCTTGAATATACCTGAGAGCAGTTAAGATATATATGCTTATAAAAAGTAAAAAATGGTTTCAAAATTGGAGTGGAATGAGTCAGATTAGAATGAGTCAGATTAAGTAAATTCTCAAACCAAACACTTACTGATTCTCTCTCTCTCTCTGTCTTTTAACAACTTTATTAGGATATAATTCACATACCATTCAATTCAACCACTTAAAGTTACAATTCAGTGGCTTTTAGTATTGTCACAGAGTTGTGTATTCATCACCCCAATCAATTTGAGTCAATTTTAGAGTATTTTCATTACCTCAAAGAGAAATCCCACACCCCTTAGCCATCACTTGAATCTCTCCATCCACCCCTCACCTCACCCCCCAGGCCTAGACAATTACTAATTTAATTTCTGGACTCTGTCTCTTTTTTACAGTGGCTCCCAGAATTTCAGTTTCCCTCCATCCCCAACAAATGGTTCTCCCCCCATCCCACCCCTCTAGCCCCATGCCCAACTCTGCAAAGCTTTGTTCAATTATTTTTAATTCAAAGCTTAAATTCTAAAGTATCTGGTGTAAGAAACTAATTTCTTTTTTACTTTACTAAAAACTTAGAATTTCTTTGCGATGTATCAATATTACTAGAGGTTTAAAAAATATATGATTTTTTTTTAAAGCTCTCATCTGTTCATGACCTGATTATCTAGTTTGTAGAGGTTTCAAACTTTTTCTTCTCTTCCATTGTTCTCTTATGAGACATTTCACAGCTTGTTAGTACCTCTGACTCATTATATAAAGTGGTCAAATAGGTGAGATTAAATTAAAATTTCTCTCCTATGACTCTGCTATTTTTAAAGTGTTGGTTAGGAGAAGGCAGAAATTGAAATCAACAGTTCAAAAGGGTACAGTAGTCCCCCTTACCCATGGTTATGCTTTCTGTGGTTACCGGCAATCAACCATGTCCAAAAATATTAAATGGCAAATTCCAGAAATAAACAATTCATAAGTTTTCAATTGTGTGCCATTCTGAGTAGTGTGACACAATCTCTCATCGTCCAGCTCCATCCTGCCCGGGATGTGAATCATCCCTTTGTTCAGCACATCCCTCCCGTTAGTCACTTAGTAGCCATCTGGGTTATCAGGTCAACAGCTGCGGTACTGCAGTGCTTGTGTTCAAGTAAGCCTTTATTTACTTAATGGCCCCAAAGCGCGAAAGTAGTGATGCCAGCAATTCGAATATGCCAAAGAGAAGCCGTAAAGTGCTCCTTTTAAGTGAAAAGGTGAGAGTTCTCTACTTAAAAAGGAAAGAAAAAAATCATATGCCAAGGGTGCTAAGATCTATGGTAAGAATGAATCTTCTACCTGCGAAATTGTGAAGAAGGAAAAAGAAATTCATGCTAGTTTTGCTGTTGCACCTCAAACTGCAAAAGTGATGGTCACCGTACGTGGTAAGTGCTTAGTTAAGATGGAAAAATTTGTACAGTAAGATATTTTGAGAGAGAAAGACCACATTCACACAACTTTTACTACAATATATTGTTGGGTTTTTAAAATTAATTTATTTTTGGCCACGTTGGGTCTTCGTTGCGGTGCGCGGGCTTCTCATTGCGGTGGCTTCTCTTGTTGGGGAGCACAGGCTCTAGGCACGTGGGCTTCAGTAGTTGTGGCACAGGGGCTCAGTAGTCATGGCTTGCGGGCTCTGGAGCACAGCCTCAGTTGTGGCACACGGGCTTAGTTGCTCCACGGCATGTGGGATCTTCCCAGACCAGGGCTCGAACCCGTGCCCCCTGCATTGGCAAGCAGATTCTTTACTGTGCCACCAGGGAAGTCCCGACAATATTTTGTTGTAATTGTTCTATTTTATTATTAAATTATCGTTAATCTCTTACTGTACCTAGTTTATAAATTAAACTTTATCATAGGTATTGATATTAAATAAAATAGGAAGCAACAAAATGCACCAAAGCATTAAGAGGATGCGAGAGATGAACTGTTCCCTATGAGGGAAGAAATTAATGAAACATGTGAATGCTTATATACCCCTGAAGACAGTATTTCAACGATGTACTGAATTGAGGATGAATTAACTAGTTTATGGGGGTCTGGTTCTAGTCTCTACTTGTGCTGTGCTGACTTGTTTTCTCTGTGTTTTGGATACATGTGGTGATAGCAACTTGTTAGTTTCTGGTAAAACCCAGTCCAAAGATAAGCGAAGCCTGGATATGTGAGACTGAATAAGCACATCCTAAAGCTATGAAATGTATTAACATTGTTGGGCAGTTATGGCAACAGAAAAACAGTGTTGATGAATAAGAATGCTTAAAGGGCGATGGCTTAATGTAAGGGAACAGCAAGCACTATGAAGGCTAAGAGGACATGACATACCTTTCTTTTATTCAATGAGCTTTCCAAATTCTACTTCTGCTCTATTTGCAACTGCCCTGTTCTCATGAAGCTTACTTTCAGCAAATGTTTATTCAACAACTATAAAATTATGCATAACTCAATGGCTAGGAACTATGAGGGATACAATGTAGAAATAACAGGACCCCTGGATCATGTGGGAAAGCACAGAAGATATTTGCGAATCAATGAGTCGCGTGCATAGACTACTACACTGGTGGGGAAAATGGAAGAAAGACAGAGTTGAAGAAGAGTGTAGGACTCCAATCAGTAGGTTCCTGAATACCAAATTTATGTTAGGACTTTATTCTTTGGAAAGCAGGGACTCATTAATTTATTTCCCTTTTAATGTGAAAAGAAAGTGACCAAAGCTGTTTGTGGCTATTTATTCACATATTTTTTGTCCTATTGATATGATCTTTTTTTAGATGGTAAATTTTCAGTGAACAAAAACAATATCTATTTTACTTGCTTTTACTGTCCAATGCAATGTGTTAGCTATGCTTAATATTTAGTTGATGTAAACAGCTCTTATTAAAAATTCAAGAATTATTAGTATGAAAGGAATAAAGGACCCCCTTTGCTCTGAACATTTATTTAGCTAAACTACCATCTACCTCACCAAGGAAAAATAAGAAACCTAGGCAACTGTGGCAAATCATTTGCCCAAGAAGACCACTTTTCTTTTTTTTTTTTTTTTTTTTTTGCGGTATGCGGGCCTCTCACTGTTGTGGCCTCTCTCCCGCTGCGGAGCACAGGCTCCGGACGCACAGGCTCAGCGGCCATGGCTCACGGGCCCAGCCGCTCCATGGCATGTGGGATCCTCCCGGACTGGGGCACGAACCCGTGTACCCTGCATCGGCAGGCGGACTCTCAACCACTGCACCACCAGGGAAGCCCGAAGACCACTTTTAAATCCTAGCAAAGTTATCAGGTACTATGAGCACAGAAGTTCTATAAACTGATATGTTCTGTATTTCACTGATTCAGCATGTTTTTCAGTGCTATATCTGTAGGTAGATTCCAGAAGACTAGCATATATTTAAATTATCTAAGGTTCTGGTTAAACATGATTAAACCAATTGCCCTCTTTCATTGTCCTTTATATCCTCTGTGGGGTCTCCTAGCCCTGAGTGACTGGTTGTAATGGACAGGATGTGAGGGATGCCACCCCCAGCTTCATATTGGAAGGGGATCTGAAGAAAGGATGGGAAAGCCTGCAACAGAGTTAGAGGGAAGGAGGAATGACTATAGTAGAGACAGTATTGGTTCTTCCAGGAATTTGAAGAGGGAAAACAAGAGTTTTTGTAGTTTCCAGAAATAGGAGTGACTGCCAGCTCCTTCCCATCCTCCGTCTTAGACTAGCTGTGGGAGAAAGACAGGCAGGCACGGGCAGGCTGACTACTTTCCTGCCTGTCACAGCTCCAGATTACACATGTGCAGAACAAAATTACAGTGCCAGCGTTCCCAGGCCCCGGGAGCAAAGCGGGGTGAGCTGGGACGAGGTGAAGGAAAATCACAAAATAAAGTCAAATAGAAGAGATGGTGAGAACAGGAAGTAGGGCTGGTAGATATGGTATAAGGTGCTCTGAGGAGGCTGAGTGGAGGCAAGGATGAGGGCGTGCGACAGAAAGCCTTGTGCTGCCTGGTGTGTGTCTGAGAGAGGTGTGGGTGTGTTTGCAGAGGAAGCTCTGGGGGCATGTGTGTGTGCAGAATGTATGTTAGGGAGGGGTTTCATTGATGTAGGAGTGGGAGGGTGTGTGCAGTAGGGTGTGGAGTGCAGGGGTGGAGAGAAGAAAGAGTGTGGAGGGAGGGAGGACTTTTATGGAGTGCCAGGAACACCCATTTCACAAAGGGAGACTGCCAGTTGCCAGAGACTCAGATCTCCCTGTGGGAACAAATCAGCTCCCCATGGTGGATTCTGGCCACAGATCCTACCCCAGGATGTCTGCCAGATTTTTTGATCCCAAAAGGGAGGGACAGAGTTTCTGGATTTTTACCACACCCTGATCCATGATCTTTCCCAGGGACTGATGTTTTTTTTTTGTTTTTTTTTTTTCTTTTTTTTTTTTTTCTGATGTTTTTGCTTGCGTATTATCACAGTGTTGGTCACAGAGCAGCACTTCTTGGCACAGTCTAGAGAACAGGACTATAAATTAGAAAGAAAGCCTAGTGTCTTGGTTTCTTCATGTGCTTTTTGATGGAACTGTGCTATAATATTTCTGTGTCTTGGTTCCCAATTTTCCTAGTAACAAGAAAGAATATATCAACCAGCTAAGGAAAATATGATGTAGAATTAATAACTGCAATGAATAAATGATTATAAAGACAAATGGACAATAAGTTTTAATCCAGTATGAGAAAGAACTTCTACTAATTAGAATTGTTCAAAACTAGGAGGAAGCGAAACAGGAGGGAAGGAGGCAGGGCACAACCTTTAGAAGAATGACATAGTTGTTGAGGATATGACATAAATTGGTTAGAACCTACTAGGCCCAAGATGGCGGAAGATTCGATTTCTCGTAGATCTTGAGCCTCATTATATGCTCATTGTAATATACTAACATATGCTAAATAACCCACCATAGGCTCCATGACAGTTCCGAGGCTGACCATAAAAGGCCAAAAGGTGGGCGGTGGCCCAATTCCTGGAAATTCCTGCCCCTTCTCCAAAATAGTTGGAATAATCCTTCCACTCATTAGCCTATGAAATTAACTAGCTCATAAAAACTAACCACCCTGTATTTAGGGCCGCTCTCACCTTCTGACACAGACTGCATTGTGTCTAAGGAATGTGTATCTCTCTAAATAAATCCACTTCTTACCTATCACTTCGTCTCTCACTGAATTCTTTCTGCATTTGAGACATAAAGAACCTGAGCTTCATTAAGTCCTGAGACCAGGTGTGTGATTTAAATTAAAGGACGGTGGGTTCAAGTCCCAATCTGAGTTGTGTGGTTTCAGTGGTATGTGTCGTGTCATTAGAAATGTCCAAACAGAGGGAAGACGACCAGTTGTTGGCTGTCCAGCAACAAATGAGAGGTGTACTAAAGATACCCTGAAGAGTTATGCAAAAACCCTAAGACGTTATGATTCTAGGACTATACAGTGCTTTAAGCAATACAGAGTTATTTCAAATATTAAAGTGCCTTAGATATGAAATGATCAAGGTATTAAATGATCAGCTAACAAAAGAATGTCTCTGTATGATTAGCACTATTATTGGACAGGCTGTATGTAAAACATACAAATGCAGAGAGAACTTGAGGCCCAAGTCCTCCACAGTAACGCTAAAGCAAACTGAATATAGAGAAGAAGGCCCTGCTACGTACTAGGGAGAATTATTTAATAAAAACAGGCTGGAACGCTTATCAGTCATTTCTGAATAGCCTCTATTCCTATAAGCCAGCCAGTCCAACTTTGTGTAGTGCTGAAAGAAGACCAGAAGTGTCCTCCTCAGTGATAAAAACTTTCAGAAGTTTGCTAAGCACCGAGTTCGGATACATATGTGGTACTCGTTTGAGAGATGGTTTAGAAGTCCTTAGAGCTTCCTTAACTTTCCAAGTACTGTTGATCAGCCTTCTCAAATGTTAACGTGCATTTTAATCACTTGGGAATCTATCAAAACACAGATTCTGATTTAGTAGGTATGGGGTGGGCCTAAGATTCTATATTTCTAAGAGATGCTAATCATGCTTGTCCACAGGCCACTCAAAGAAGCAAGGCTGATCATCAAAAAATCTACAAACAATACATGCTGGAGAGGGTGTGGAGAAAAGGGAACCCTCTTGCACTGTTGGTGGGAATGTAAATTGATACAGCCACTATGGAGAACAGTACGGAGGTTCCTTAAAAAACGAAAAATAGAACTACCATACGACCCAGCAATCCCACTACTGGGCATATACCCTGAGAAAACCATAATTCAAAAAGAGTTATGTACCAAAATGTTCACTGCAGCTCTCTTTATAACAGCCAGGACATGGAAGCAACCTAAGTGTCCATCGACAGATGAATGGATAAAGAAGATGTGGCACATATATACAATGGAATATTACTCAGCCATGAAAAGAAATGAAATTGAGTTATTTGTAGTGAGGTGGATGGACCTAGAGTCTGTCATACAGAGTGAAGCAAGTCAGAAAGAGAAAAACAAGTACTGTATGCTAACACATATATATGGAATCTAAAAAAAAAGAAAAGGTTCTGAAGAACCTAGGGGCAGGACAGGAATAAAGATGCAGATGTAGAGAATGGACTTGAGAACACAGGGAGGGGGAAGGGTAAGCTGGGACAAAGTGAGAGAGTGGCATGGACATACATACACTACCAAATGTAAAACAGATAGCTAGTGGGAAGCAGTCGCATAGCACAGGGAGGTCAGCTCGGTGCTCTGTGACCACCTAGAGGGGTGGGATAGGGAGGGTGGGAGGGAGGCTTAAGAGGGAGGAGATATGGGGATATATGTATATGTATAGCTGATTCACATTGTTGTAAAGCAGAAACTAACACACTTTTGTAAAGTAATTATACTCCAATAAAGATGCTAAAAAAAAAAAAGAAGCAAGGCTGTAGATGAAAGCATTGAGGGAGTTTCAGGTACTCACCAATTTTCCTAGGCAAGGACACACACTGCATTAGGAGGATAAGATTCAATACTATCCCATCCATGGAATCACAAAATTAATAGTATAAAAGGAAAGGAGCCTTGTGATGCCATCTGAAAACCATAATTTGGCTCTTTTCACTGGCCAAAATTTATTATGTGAGGGAGTGTGAAATCTGTGTGGAGCTGGATTGGTGTCTCCTTAGGGTGGTGATAATACGGTCTATTAGGGTAAATGTCAGGGACTTCTTGGGAATTCCAAACTACACTGTCAAGGAAATGAAGTTTGTTTTAGTCCTTTCTTACCTGCTTGTCTTTTCCCTTCTTAGAACATACTTTTCCCTAAGAGGCTACTTTGATCTCTTTTTCTCAGGACTTTGACCTCAACTAATTGTCTTAATCTCCTCCAAGGAAACAGACAGTAAAGAATTTAAGGTGTGACCTTTCCCAGGGGACTCTTTATTTTAAGACTCCAGATTTTCAAGACACAAAAGGATAAAGCTCTATCAGGAAAATGTCAGACCCTGTGACAAGCAGAAAAGTATATTTTAATAGGTGGACTTGCTTAAATGGCCTTTTCGTTCCTCCACAGACTGACCTTGCCCAGGATAAAAGGAGCGGGGGGGGGGGGGGGGGGGGGAGTGATAGTGCTGGGAAAAGTCTTAAGAAGGGTCTCAGTCTCATTCTGACTTATCAGGATTGAGAAGGTCAAAGGATGAAAGTTCTGGTCCAGAGGAAAGACATTTGAGCGCATGAATTAGCTAAAGTTGTTAAGCATTCTCTGAATGGTTACTGATTTATTTTGCATCAATGAATCAGAAATAATTTGATTCCACTTTGTTTCTCACCTCAGAATAGATAATAACTAATGTTTCGTATATTTTTAACTATATTAGAAATGTAGGAATTCTTTGCTTCAGCCATCCACAGCTTAGCTCCCCAGAAGTATTGTCTGTCTGGAACACAACTACAAACCAAGAATTATGCAAAAAGTTCCCTAAGCAGGCAAAATAGATGTCATTAAATTCATATGCTCAAGCTCATAAGAACTAAAGGTCTTAGAATTTATAGAATTCACATCTCCTACCTCATGTCAGTAATCCATTACTGAAAATCAGCTGTTCTACTTGAAACAAACTGACTGGATGCCTGTTTCCCATTATTTCAAATGGGAAAAATTATAATGTGTCACACATCAGCCCCAAACCACCGACAAATTTCTAAAAAGGTAATGAAACCATAGTTAAGATGTGTATATGTAAGTAACAAATGACTTATTATGATGTAAAATGACTAAGCAAGCTTACTGATTATGAAAGAATGGACACAGAAGTTAACAGCTGCTCTGAATGCTTCGACGTCTTGGTACCAGTGACACAGAGACTCACCTTCATTGACAACATGCACTTTTTAAAGTCCGTGCACGATTCTAACTTTCTATCAGTTATTTTCCCCACGTATTGCTTTTTAAAAATGTTCTACTGAGTTTTGAGTATGTAAATGTATATTTTCCCCATAAAAATGTCAGCCCCAAAATGGTATATTGAGAGTGATATATGTTCTGTGAATTTGGGTGTCAAAAACCAAGAGATGCTGTATGAGAAGTAAACTGGGGAGGTTTATAGCATATGTCTGGTGGTATGCTGGAGCTCACTTATACTGGTTCACAAGAGCCAATTGTTAAATTTTCTGGATGTCACATTGATAACTCAAAATCGGCTATGATGGAGTATTTACACTGCAAAAATAAGCAAATATTACAAGTCAGGGACTCCTCCCACCCCCATGAGAGCTGGTGGTTGGGCACTTACTAGCACATCACTGAGTAGGCCTGTACTGTATTTCACCAAATGTAAGATATCATTGGTTGTTGTTGTGCATTATAATATTACAGTAAGGATATGCTAGACTCAGGGTGTAGTGAAAACAAACCCCACACATCAGGGCCTTACGCAACAAAAGTTCGTTTCATGCTACAGCGAAGGTCACTGGAGGCTTCTGTTCTACTTAGTCACTCAGGAGACACATGCTGATGAAGGCTCCATCATCTCTATAAGAAGTTTCAGGGTTTACTATGGTGAGAGAAAAGTGACTGGAAGTCAAGACCTAGTTTTTCCATGCTTAGATTGAGAAATGACACAAGTCACTTTCCATCCATATCCTCTGGCCAGAATTAGTCACATGCACAGCCTACTTAAAAGAGCACAAGGAAGTCTGGGGGACAGATTGGGTGAGTACACTGTTCAGTCACATAAACCATTCGTTTACATGTCTCTAAGGAAAAAAAAACACACTGTCCAACTATGACTTGAGGCTTTCTTATAACACAGAATGAGTTATTTGGACAACAGATTAAAAAAATCATTTATCACTCTTTTGCATAACGAAGAGGTAAATTAATCAGAATAAATTGGTTAAGGTAATCTCTAAAAGAAATGCAAATCAAAATTACAGTGAGGTACCACTTCACACCAGTCAGAATGGCCCTCGTTAAAAAGTCTACAAATAACAAGTCCTGGAGAGGGTGTGGAGAAAAGGGAACCCTCGTACACTGTTGGTAGCAATGTAAGCTGGTGCAGCCACTGTGGAAAACAGTACGGAGGTTCCTCAAGAAACTAAAAATAGAGTTGCCATATGATCCAGCAATCCCACTCCTGGGCATATATCTGGATAAAACTCTAATTCAAAAAGATACATGCACCCCAATGTTCATAGCAGCACTATTAACAATAGCCAAGCCATGGAAACAACCTAAATGTCCATTGACAGATGAATGGTAAAGAAGGTGTGGTACATATATACAATGGAATACTACTCAGCCGTAAAAAAGAATGCAATAATGCCATACTGCAATAAGGCAGCAACATGGATGGACCTAAAGATTATCATGCTAAGTGAAGTAAGTCAGAAAGAGAAAGACAATTACCATATGATATCACTTATATGTGGAATCTAAAATATGACACAAATGAATATATCTACAAAACAGAAACAGACTCACAGACATAGAGAACAGACTTGTGGTTGCCAAGGGGGAGGGCGAGGGAGGGGTGGACTGGGAGTTTGGGATTAGCAGATGCAAACTCTTATATGCGGAATGGATAAACAGTAAGGTCCTACCATATAGCATGAGGAACTATATTTAATATCCTGTGATAAACCATAATGGAAGTGAATATGAAAAAGAATGTATATATATATGCATAACTAAATCACTTTGCTGTATAGCAGAAATTAACACATTGTAAATAAACTATATTTCAGTAAAAAAAAAGTACTCTCTAAAACTTCTGCACATTTAGAGGCTTGTGCTTCTGAATCACTTTTGAATTCAGAATCACTGGTATCTGTGGTTTTCTATAGACACTGTGCCACCAAGAGCATGGGTGAGGCAGCATTTCTTAAGAGAGTGTTCATTATTATCTCAACGACTTTTCCCCAAGCCAGTAACACCCATTATGCAAGTTTTAAATCTGGAGCTTTATGAATCCTCCTGGAAGTTGCTGGAAGGTGTTCAGACAACAGGTTTATACTCCTAACTCAGATAACCGCGAACGATTTGCTGTCTGAAGCTGTGCAGTTGTCCAGTCAGGCCCTGATGGGAACAACCAAGTCACTATATTTTCAGCAAGTTCATTTTTTAATGGACTAATTTCTCACGATGTAGGCAACTATGTCATGAATGCTGCTTGGCAAAATGTGATTGTCACAGATTATGTGTCCTGATTTCAGAGATGTTGAAATGTAAAAATTTAAATGAATAAAATAAAATAAGGGTGTTTTAGAATCTATTAAATAGCATGCTTACCTATGGAGGAAACTGCACTGAAACTCAGGCTTAAAGATCTTTGAAAACTTGATGGACAGAAGGAGGGAGAAAGCTCTGTGACTTAAACGCTATAGACAGTTTTTGCCTCCCTAGAGATGGCAGCTAGAATTCACCTTCAGGGTAGACTGTTCTCTTATTTTGGGAAAATCATCAGAATGAGTCATTTAGGTGTCAAACCTAAGCAAAGGCCTTGTTCTGAGCTGTTGACTTTCAATCAGGGTGACTCTGAGTTGTTAAACATCTTTGTTTTACAACCTAACAACCAATGCCTATTTTGTAATATGCAGAATTGCATCTCTGCACATTGTATTTTCCCTTTGATAAATATTTATTATCTTCAAAGAGTGAATTTAGACTAAATCGTGCCTGAAAAGTACCCCTTATTCATTTGGAGATTTGTGTGCACCCTTGCTCAGAAGCAAAATCTGGAGATTGCATGAAGGATGAGTAGACAAGACATGCATCTCACACTAGTGGACAGACTACACCAAGGACAGAATTGCACTTGGTAGGGCTCATGTCTGTGGGCTACATAAGGTCAAATAATCTAGAATGTACTGATGTTGCACTGTTGTGTTTTGATGCATTATCCTACTGGGAACCATGGGACAAGTTCATGATTCTGTTGGTCTGTCATCTTAGGAAAGTAATAAGATGCTGGCCCCAATGAATGATGATTGGAGAAACAGGCCTTGAACTGGAGGGAGGAAACATCTCCTTCCCATGTCTGGAGCTCGGCAGTGGGCTTGTGCTTGGAGTTGTGGATACCTTTGACCTGCTTCTGGTGTTGGATTGAGCTGGACAGGGATGGGAACTAAACAGGCATATCTTTGTGGAAGACTCAGAATGGGTCTGAACCTTGCTGGGTTCAGAGTAAGCTCATCTGGTAACCAAATCCAGCAGCAGTACTAAAATGTACTTCTCCTCTGTTACTCCCCAACCTTCAGTTAAGCTTGTTAAAAGTGCAGCCTGGTCTCAGGGCTGTAGTGAATTAAGGTAAGGTCTGTTTCACAGCTGAGGTGACATGACACAGAGGAGAGTAGGATGCTTTCCTCCAAAGTCAAAGAGGTGGGAGCAGCATATTAGGAGTGAAAGTGTTTTCCCTGCAAGCCCACTGACAAGAGTGAAAACAGAAGCTTGAAGAACAGGAGAGAAGATGAAAATTTGTATGTAAAGTAAGCACAAATACGGAAAGAAATGAAAAGAACCAACCACAGTAACTCTGTGGGAATAGGTGAGAGTCAAATAGTGCCACACATCTGAGTTGATGCCCTGGGTACACTTACAGCCCAGTACAAAAATATCACTCTTACAGCCCAGTACAAAAATGCACATTTGTCATGACATTTCCAAGTTCTCAAGAAAAGGTTAAGTTTGGCAAACTCAGTTTAAGATCACATAAAACTTCATACCACCACTGAGAAAAAAATTTGTACACAATTTGTTAATGTAAAGAAAATCCTTATGACACAGAAGCTCAGCCCTCAGTTATTTGGAAAACTTGAGTATTATGGATGCTGAGAAACCTGGAGAGCCAGGGATCTGCCTGTTCAATTCATGGCACTGGCACTACAGGACATTTTGAAGATAAACATGGTGTTTTCCCTGAAAGCATTTGGAGACGTTCCCTGTGTGTTTCTAACAACGCTCTAGCAGCTCATATGACTCTGACAAGCATGCATTTATCTAAATCTTTCTTTATCCTATTTATATTTGTGGGCTACGCAACATCTTGAGGATAATGAGTTCCATATGTTTACTACCCACTGTATAAAGTAATGCCATCTTTTATTTATCTTTAAACTACTTTCATAGAATTTCAGTGGATTCCCTGAAACATTCCAGGATTTGAGGATGTTCTCACACTAGAGCCGTAGCTAGCACAGACAGAGCTTTATGCACATAAGAAAAAAGCACCCGCTCTGGCCACTCAGTTGAGGAAAGGGTGCTCCCTCTTTCAGGCAGATGCAGTCTTGTGCCAGGTGCACGGTTCCGTGAGCAGAGCATGGCTAGGTTTCACTCCCAGCTTGGTCCCCTCGCGACTCCCTCCCCCTCACCATGCCCTTGCCTGGTGCCCCTGCTGGGTGCAACTGGTACAGTGTTATACAGCACTCCTGGGCTTCACCAAGGTTTTACATATTTTAATAATATCCTTTCTCAGCAATCATCTTCCTAAGGGATTTTAATCTTCCTATTAATTCTTAATTTAGAGCCTACTGACCCTTCTCTGCCTTTCTTGGGATGTGGGGTTGAGGCAGCTATAAAACAGGGGCCAGAGGAACAAGACAATAACGGATTCTATTGCCAGGGTTTCTAATGACTCAAATAAGTCAGAGATGATCATCTTATAATCATAGTTTAGGTTAATTTGCCCAAGACTCACTCACTGTCATCTTGTGGCCCATGCAGAGTTGCTGCATACTTTTCTATCCATTTTCCAAGCTTGATGAGGTATCTTTGCATTTTATCTTCATCAGTTCAGATCTGTATCACCTGTACCTGTCCCCTTTCAGATTTCATTCTCTATTTCCTTTCCCCAAATATGTTCAAATCCTAAATAATACAAGAACTATCACTATATAAGGTTAATACAATTTTAAGAAAAATACTGAAGATCATGAGTTTATTCCCCCTCTCTTAAAAAAAAAATATCTTTAAACCTGTTCTCTTTTTAGATACACTCACCTGGCCCAGTGCTGACACTTGGTTGATACACAACGCAAGAATGAACGACTAGACTCTCCTTACCGTTTGTTTTGATTCCACTTGCTATATAGAAGCAGCCTCTGCTGTAAACATTTGCAAGTCCCTCCTTTTTGTTCTGCTCAGTGAACACTGGAATCTTAGTGATGTTTGGGTTATATGTTAGATCCTCAGCAGTTAATCATGCGGTAAAATTCAGTTGTTCAACTTTCTTTCCCCCCAGGTCTTTGTCCCCATATTTAAAATATATCAAGTATTTCTAAAACTAAATGTCAATTTCAGTAATATCTATAGATGAAATACTAGAATATTTTTCTTCTTCCTACCACAGGTTTTCTGGGGGAGAAACATTCTATACCAACTTCAACCATTAGAAGTTTTTATCCTAAGCACTTTCTCTTCAACAGAGAATTTTGTTATCTTCACATTGTTTAATTAAAAAAATTTTTAAATTATTACAAAAAATTTTAAACACATAGAAATAGAGTGAACAGTAAAAAGAACCCCCAGATACCCATCATACTGCTTCAACAATTTTCAGTAGCTCTTGAATTTAATCTAGTATAAAAAAAATGCCTTGACTTCTACTGTCACTTAGATACCTGAAATACTCAGATTCTTCCTCTTTTTGTGAGGATTTTTATTTTAACCTTTTGCAGAAGGTTGAAAATTTATCTGTGTAATCACAAGCTCCCAATACCTCCAGGTATATAATCCACAGAATGACATGAGCTGTGGACTCAATTCCTAGTCACGGGTGTTTGAGTGCCACTCCCATACTGTTGTTGCTAGCTATTGCTTTTTGCTAATGGAGGCAATTCTCTGAGGGTTTCTCATATTTCTGCACACCTGTGAGCCAAAGCACTGACTTGCCCTTTGTTCCTTTAAAAGGATGTTTGTATAGCGAAGAGCCTTGGAAGTGAGAGGTAGTGTCTCTCTCTGGAACAAAGGGCAGGCATACTTATGGGCCATTATATAAAGATCCTGGTTCCCTGAGCTTGGGGTCCTTCTGTAACGCAACCTACTGCATGGGCGGATGTTACCTGATCCTATCTGCATTCCGTGGGAATTAGGAACGGATATAAAAATGCTGATTCTCAGGTTGTTGTTAGTGCTGTAATAAACCGCATCTCTGGCCTAGGAATTGCAGGATTTCTATTAGCATACATGACACTATGGCAGGCTAACTTTTTAGTTTGCAAGTAGGGTAAATGTCAGACCCTTCACAGTTCTTGGCAGTTTGGACAATGATGGTGAGATGCTGACAAAGACATGGCTTTCTGAAAGAGAAAGCATGAATGCCTCCCAGGCCAATTAACAGGGTTTGAGGAAAGTTCAAGGGAATCAGTAGGGAGTTGACCAAATGTTATGGCCAACTGGAAAATAAATGCTTTTGTTTGTCGGTTTGTCTTTTACTTTATTGCCTGTTAAAGAGAAGGAATTGGGAAGGTGGTTGCAAGCTGAGTTGTCAGGAAGGAGTTTCAGAGACAGTTGCCTGACCAGTGCCCTGCTTAGTGCTAACTCTCCTCCAGGTGGGGGAACTTCCTCATCAACCCAGGGGTCAACCTCAAATCTGCCCCATTGTAACAGCTAGTAGGTACTAAGATTCATCTCGGGTGGGCAGAAGGTTCCACTTCCATTCAGACAAGTTACAAAGACCCAAATCCACACTGAGCATGAAAGGAAGGAAAATTGTTATCGTTGTGGGCAAAAACCAGACAAATCAATAGAGCTTTGGCTGATTTGCCTGGGAGTTGAGGGAATGGAGTGTGTAATGCTTATCAAGGAAGAATGACAACAGCTGGGCTTTGTCATAGTTCAAATCCTCCTGCAATCTACAGTGCTAACTTTAGATCCACTTGGAGATGACAGTAAAAGGTCTCAACTTCTTTTGCAGTGGGTCCTGGCTTCTATCAGCAAGCATTGGCCTTCATGGAGAGATTTTTCTGAGACAGAAAAACTCCTGTGGGAGACCACAGAGGTGGCATTGACTAGGATCCAGGCTCTTACTACTCTGGATTGGGTTTACAATGCTGATGAATGAGAATGAGGAAATGATGTCCTCCTACCCTTCTGACCTCAGCCACATTATGGAGAAACAGTTAGAGATGGAGGTCAATATTTACCTGTCCTCTGTGACTGATGATTTTTTGATTCGTGCCTCTAGCAAAAGGAGGCTGTCTCCACCCAGGGATGCTCCCTTGGGGTTTTGGATTCATTACTTCCCTGATGCAACTACCAGAAACATTCTTTTTGAAAAGTAGCTATTAGCTTGCTACTGTGCTCTTATCAAAACTGAATGCCTAACCCATGGAAACCTTGTGACTCTCTGATATGATATTTTTATTTTTGGGTGAGTCGACTCAGCTTCAATGACTAACAAAGGGGGACAGTCCCAACAAGCTTCACTTGTCAAATGAAAATGGCATATTCAAAAACACAGCCAGCTTGGCCTCAGCAGCATCTAGGCTTTACATGTAAAAGTGGTACCTATTCCTTTGGGGGAAACTCTATGCCCCATTATGTCAACTGAAGCAAACTCACTGGCCCTTACAGGGCTGTCAATTCACAGCAGTTTCCCTAAATGCCTGGGTCTACTTATTCCATTTATCTGAAACCTGGTGGTATTCACTGGGCTGCTATGGCTGTTCAACTTCAGTGCTGTGATGCAAAAACCAAATGACGATGAAGTTGCTCCACTCAGTGGGCAGAACTCAAGGCTGTCCTCATAGTTCTAGATAATACTATCCTTGAAGAACCTTGTTATACTTTTTACCGACTCTTGGGCTGTTGCCAGTGGCCTAGCTATTTGATCTGCCTCTTAGAAACTAAAGAACGGCAGGTTGGAGACACCCTCTTTGGGGCTGCAAACTGTGGGAATAAATTGTGGCTGCCGACAGAACCGTTTGGATCAAGCCCATGCTAAGAGTCTGTTCTCTGACGATACTGACTTGACTCAAGCTGCTCATTAAGCTGTTACTGTTCAGATTCTTACCATCCTTGCCTGGATCCATCACTGTACCAGACATGGAAACACTTACTATGGAAGCATCGTAGGCTGGGCACAAAGTCAAGGCCTCTAGTTTCTGGCACAGAGATTACTGCTGCATGCCAGACTTGGAACACCTGCCAAAAGTTGACCCATCTGTCGTGCACAAGGAAGGACACATCATGTGGGCCATCAACCCTACCGACTCCTGGCAGAAGAACTACATTTGACCTTTGGTCCCTTCCCAGGGCTATCCATGGGGTCTCAGGGCTGTTAATACTTTTTCAGGTTATGCTACTTCTGTTCCAGTCTGATCTGCCAACTCTGGCAACACTATTGTGGTCCTTGAAACTAATCCAGGTCAAGTTTTTGGCTGTCTGGACATTTACCGTCTGACGATGGTGTGCTTTTTATCACAAGCTACTCAGCAGTGGACTTATAGTCAAGCTATCTGATGGACCTTCCATGCCTCCTGACATCCATGGGCATCTGGTATTGTTGAGCTTTGGAATGGCGTTCTCGATAATTGATTCAACAATGTTTCAAACTCTACCTCCCTCACCTCCTCCTGGTCCACACACCTTACTCAGACAATTAGATCATTGAATGCAACTCTCCCCAGAAGGGGATCAGTTTCTCTCAGCTGCTTCCTGGGTAATGATTAGGATGAAAGGGGTAGGAAGTTATATAATCCTAATTAGAAAATTTAGGATTCTTCTCTGACCATTCCCAGGTAAGATGCTTTAACTTTTCTCCTAATGGCAACCCCAGGCCAGCACAGTTGGTTCACCTACTACTATTGCTGTGAATAATAAGCTGTCCTTTGTCTCTGATTTCTTCTTATTTTCTTATTTCTTCTACCAGAATACATGAAACTATGGCAGGCTAACTTGGCAGCTTGCAAGTAGAGTACAATATCAGACTTTTCCATAGTTCTTGACACTATCCCCAAATTGAACAACAGTCTGGATTGTAAAACAGCAATCACAGCACAGAGCTCTACAGCAATGATGCTTTGCTTTTTACCTTTCTGCCTAGTGTTGTCAAAATGATAGTGATAATTCTGTTACATGCTCTTATGGACTCAGCAAGATTATACAAAGAACATTTTGACAAAAAATGGAAATGAGTAAGATTCAGGCATTGTTTGTTCCCTTCGTATTACCATGCAGGGGAAGAAGCTGTGCATTTTCTTTGCCAGTTACTGTCACGCTTATAGGGTCCAGGGTGCGATTACCTATAGGAGAGTGTGCCTCTTAATGACCTTTCCTCAGTGGTGACAAAATGTGTACAACAAAGAATCTAATTACAGTAAAGATTGTATGCGGCACAAATCAGGGTTGCCTAACTAAATCTAATATCGTTGCTGACAGCTATGAATATGTTTAAAGAATTTATTGTGAAAGTTCCTCTTATGTTTACTATTGTGATTCAGCCCCCATGCGGTGAGATTACAGTTCAGGAGGTCCCTGATACTGTAGGGATAATGCTAGCTCTCACTGTGTGTGTAGGGGTGTGTGTGTGTGTGTCTGTGTGTGTCTGTGTCTGTGTGTGTCTGTGTGTGTACATGTGCTGCCCTTCAGAACATTTTAATGCAGCAAACCAAGGCAGAGTGAAAAAGCTGTTTTCTCATTTACTAAGAAAGGTTTCTGCAGTTACCATAAAGCACAACTTCAAAACGTTTTTGTTTATATTAGTCAATGTGTGACAGTTCTGACAGGCAGTGCTTCACGTGTCTTCACACACATGTGATACCTGCTGCTTATGGAAACCTCACAAGGCTTGGGGGCCTAGACTGAAGATAACTCAGAGACAGTCCTGGCGATGGTCATGGGCAACTGGATGATGATATGTTATTGCTGTTCAGGAATCTGTGGATGATTCAATAAACATTCATTAGGTGTCTGCTACCTGCAGGTATTATACTAGACACGAAGAGTACACAGATGCCAAAATGTTTGCCTAAATGTTTGATGAAAAGCTGTCAGTCTAGTGAAGGCAACCATGAATAGGTCTGTAAACCAATAGTTACTCTACATATGGATGTGTATACAAGATGTTAAATGGGAATACAGAGGAGGAAATGATTAATTCTGCCTGGGATTAAAAAAGAAAATTGAGAGTAGGAAGTGGTTTTGGGGTCCACTACTATGTTTGGGACTGTCACATACAACCTTGCATCCTATGTACCACGAGGCTTAGACCACTCCAGAGGTACAGCCAGAATGGGAAGCTTTGGAGTCACACAGCTCAGAGTTTGAACTGCAGCTCAACCGTTAACAACCACTTATTAGTTATGTGACTGAGTAAGGAATTTAACCTCTGTCAAACGTGGTTTCTTTATTGTTAAAATAGCAATGATGTTTAACATTCTCCAACATAAATTGTAGCAATATTTTCTTAGATCAGTTTCCCAAGGCAAAAGAAATAAAAGCAAAAATAAGCAAATGGGACCTAATCAAACTCAAAAGCTTTTGCACTGGGCTTCCCTGGTGGTGCAGTGGTTGAGAGTCCGCCTGCCGATGCAGGGGACACGGGTTCGTGCCCCGGTCCAGGAAGATCCCACATGCCATGGAGCGGCTGGGCCCATGAGGCATGGCCGCTGAGCCTGCGCGTCCAGAGCTTGTGCTCCGCAACGGGAGAGGCCACAACAGTGAGAGGCCCGCGTACCGCAAAAAAAAAAAAAAAGCTTTTGCACAGCAAAAGAAACTATCAACAAACTGAAAAGACAACCTATGGAATGGGAGAAAATATTTGCAAATGATGTGACCAACAAGAAGTTAGTATCCAAAATATACAAACAGCTCATATAGCTCAATATTGAAAATACAAACAACCCAAACAAAAAGTGGGTAGAAGACCTAAATAGACATTTTTCCAAAGAAGACTTACAGATGGCCAACAGGCACACAAAAAGATGCTCGACATCACTAAGCATTAGAGAAATGCAAAGCAAAACCACAATGAGGTATCACCTCATACCGGTCAGAATGACCTTCATCAAAAAAATCTATAAACAATAAATGCTGGAGAGGGTGTGGAGAAAAAGGAACCCTCCTGCACTGTTGGTGGGAATGTAAATTAGTGCAGCCACTATGGAGAACAGTATGGAGGTTCATTAAAAAAACTAAAGTGGAGGGCTTCCCTGGTGGCGCAGTGGTTGAGAGTCCGCCTGCCGATGCAGGGGACACGAGTTCGTGCCCCGGTCCGGGAGGATCCCACATGCCGCGGAGCGGCTGGGCCCGTGAGCCATGGCCGCTGAGCCTGCGCGTCCGGAGCCTGTGCTCCGCAACGGGAGAGGCCACGGCAGTGAGAGGCCCGCGTACCGCAAAAAAAAAAAACTAAAGTGGAGCTGCCACGTGACCAGCAATCCCACTCCTGGGTACATATCTGGAAAAAACAAAAACTCTAATTTGAAAAGATAAATGCACACCAATGTTTATAGCAGCACTATTTACAATAGCCAAGACATGGAAACAACCCAAGTATGTGTATGTGTGTGTGTGTGTACACACACACACACACACACACACACACACACAATGGAATATTACTCAGCCATAAAAAAGAATGAAATATTGCCATTTGCAGCAACATGGATGGACCTAGAGGATATTATACTTAGTGAAGTAAGTCAGACAGAGAAAGATAAACACTATATGACATCACATACATGAAATCTAAAAAAATAATACAAATGAATGTATATACAAAACAGAAACAGACTCATAGACATAGAGAACAAACTTATGGTTACCAAAGGGGAGAGGGAGAGAGGGAGGGAGTGAGGGACAAATTAAGAGTATGGGATATGATATCACTTATATATGAAACCTAAAAAAAAGGTACAAATGAACCTATATACGAAACAGAAACAAAGTTACAGATGTAGAAAACAAACTTATGGTCACCAGGGAGTAAGTGGGGGTGGGGGGGGAGGGATAAATTGGGAGATTGGGGTTGACATAAACACACTACTATATATAAAATAGATAACTAATAAGGACCTATTATATAGCACTGGGAACTCTACTCAGTACTCTGTAATGGCCTATATGGGAAAAGAATCTAAAAGAAGAGTGGATATATGTATATGTATAGCTGATTCACTCTGCTGTACACCTGAAACTAGCACATTGTAAATCAACTATACTCCAATAAAATTTTTTAAAAATTAAAAAAATTTATTGGATTAACAGATACAAACTACTACACATAAAACAGATAAGCAACAAAGATTTACTGTATAGCACAGGGAACTATAAACTTGTAATAACTTTTAACGGAATATAATGTGAAAAAAATATAAATGAATCACTTTGCTGGACACCTGAAACTAACACAATATTGTAAATTAACTACTGCAATAATTTAAAAAAAAAGAATGATGGTATCACCACATTGAATTATTAAGATCAGAGGAAATAACCAACCTAAAGTGTACACATGGTAGATGCTCCATAAATATTAGTGTCCCTTCCCTCCCACCTTTCACTTCAATCCTATATTGAGTGATGTAGAAAAGCCAAATTACCAGCTTACTGAGAATGATCATTTAGTCATTCTTTCAGGGACTCATGGCAGATTTCAGAGTATTTTGGAATTTGAAAGACAAATAATTGAGTGAGTATAGGAAAGGGAGAAACTAACAACAACAATAATATTTTTTGCTTTACATACATTCTCTTTTTTAATCCTCAAAAAAAACACACAAAACTCTCTAAGGGAGCTTGGGTTTCTTCCTTATTGAAGATTATTTTCTTACCTAACATAATATTAGTATTACTTAATTCATTTTGTTTGGTGTGTGTGTAAACCTCCATAACCTTGAGATGGGCTTTTTAAAAAAATTAGTCAGGTTCCAAATTAAGGCACACTGCAACCAGATGAGAAGAGTTAGCTGTAGCCACCCAGTATGGATGGAGGAACAAGGCCTCGTGTGTAAATGTGCTCCACTGATATGGAGCTTGGTGTATTTTCCATTTGTGTGTAGTATATACATACTTCTTCACTAGGAGTAATTAATTCAAAATGTAAAGTTTCTTTAAAATAACTGGTAAAGAAAACGAGTCTATGTTATTTTTCAGTTTCTTTTTTATCAGCTTATCACAACTTAATGTTATACAGAGTTCATGATTGGAATGTTCCTTTATTACTCACCCTAAATCTTAGCTGGTGGTCAGGACTCTCCCAAGCCTTGGGTATGGCCCTAGGGCTTTGGAGCAGATTGGTATCCAAATAGTTTTTCTCTCATTTGGCTATGCTTTCTTCCTATTCCAGACAAGGGGGCACTGATCGGCTCAAAGACATCTGCCATGCCCTGGTTTCTCTGCTGTAAATGCTTCTTTTGGCTTCCCCAAAGCTCCTCATTTCCTTAAGGTATGGGATAAGTGGTTCTAACCAAAACACCCTAGAATACAGCACAGCTCTAAAAAAGAAAGAACTTTCTTTTTCTCACGTGATATAGATTGAACAGGAGCATTGAGGGCCAGCCGGAGGGCTGTCCCATGAGGTCATTCAGGGAAGTCGATCCTTCCATCTGGTGCTCCACCATGCCCTAGGGTGATGTTCTCACACCCCGGGGTCAAAGATGGGCTGATGCATGTCTGAGTTTCAGCCCAAGGGAAGAATGAAGAAAGTTTACCAAGTGACTATGTCCTTAAGGAGATAATCTAGACTGAGCACACATTACTTCATTTCCCAGTGGTCTAAATTTAGTCATAAGGTCACTCCCAGTAGCAAGGAAAGCTGGGAAATGTAGTTGACGACCTAATGCCCATGTGTCTAGCTAGAACTCAGGGAGTTCTATTATAAAAATAGAGGAGAAAAGATACCAAGAGATGATAGTAATCTCAGCCACACTCTAAAAGACAAAAGTTAAAAGAGAAGAGTAGCGGACTGCCCTGGTGGCACAGTGGTTAAGAATCCACCTGCCAATGCAGGGGACATGGGTTCAAGCCCTGGTCCAGGAAGATCCCACATGTGGCGGAGCAACCAAGCCTGTGCGCCACAACTACTAAGCCTGCAAGCCTAGAGCCTGTGCTCCGCAACAAGAGAAGCCACCGCAATGAGAAGCCAGCGCACCGCAACAAAGAGTAGCCCCCGCTCGCCGCAACTAGAGAAAGCCCGTGCACAGCAACAAAGGCCCAACACAGCCAAAAATAAATAAATAAATTTATTAAAAAAAAAAAAAGAAAGAAGAGTAGCTATACAATGGTAGAACACATTTTTTTTTCCCCCAACCAAGAGGTATTCTCCCATTTTAAAGTTTTCAGTATCTCTCCTCCACAATTATCCTTATGTGGCAGCTTCTCGCTATGTCCTCAACAGCACCCTGACACTACACTTGCCTCCCCCAAATCCATTGTTGACACAGAAGCCAGCAGGATCTTTTTCGAATGTAAACTAGGCAACATCACTTCTCTGCTTGGAACTCACCAAAGACCTCTCTTTGCAACAGAGAATCAAATCTAAATTCTGTACTGTGGCCTGGAAGGCTGCCCTACTGGCTTCTGCTTCCTTCTCTTCCTTCTCTGTACTCTGCCGATTTTTGCTGTTTTCCCTGAATATACCAAGCTTGCTCTCATCTTGGGTCTTTCCCTCCTGCTGTTCCTCCTGCTCGAGGTCATATCTTCACAAAGTGTCTCCTTCTAATATTCAGTCTTCAATCCAAATGTGACCTGTTCAGCGAGGGCTTCCACAAACTCTCAGCTAAAGCAGCCTCATCCTCCCAGTTACTATCTGCGACATTACCTCAAAATGTCCTTCATAACATGCATCTTGACCACTGTTATTTATTGTTTATGTGTTTATAGCATATAAGCTCCTGGAGACAGAACACTATCTTGTTCACCACTGTATCCAGAACTCCTACTGGGCAGCTGTGAACACAGAGCAGGCACTCCGTGAATATCTGTTAGCTGGTAGGCTTGAGCTTTGTAAAATAGTAAAACTATCTGACAGCCATTAGCACAGGACCTTGCACATAGTAGGTATTCATTAAATATTTATTGAATGAATAGAAGTAGCTACAAACTCCAGTGAATCAGAGAGACAAAGGATGCCATTTGAAAAGGCTTTACGTAATATTTTGTGCTAAATTAATAATTTTCTGAACATTAAAGAAATCAATAATCGTTGTAAAAAATAGAGATAAGTATAAAGAAAAGTCATACCACTGAAAGAAAACCATCGTCGACATCTTGGTAAACATACATAAAGATTTTTGTTCCTATATATGTGAATACACACAAGATTTAAAAAAATTGGTATCATATGTATACGCAGTTTAAATAGAAAACTTCTCAAGTATAGTCACCAAGAAATAATGCTTATTTTAAAGTATGAGGGTGAACATTAAGGTACATTAGACTGTGTGTTTTGCTTACGTATTTCAGGTGGTGATTACAGAAAATAGAGAATGAGATTTGCATGGACACTTCTTTCAGCAGCCAGACCCATGTCCCATGCTGAGGGCTCTCTGCAGAGCAGGGAAAAAAAAATTTCCGGAAAAGTTTGTCAAGCCTGAGATGCTGCTTATTCTTATTTAGATCTAATTCTCCTTCCTTTCCACAGAAATGCACTGATTGCTTATATTTTTACCTTTCCTAAAGATAATGAATATCACTGGAAGAAAACTATCAAGACCCGTATTTTTACCTTTACCATAAACTTATATATAATACAAACTCCCATGATGGAACTGTATAGTTAGGCTATGCTATCGAAATGTCAGGAGCGGTGTGTTCCTTGGAGGTGAGGGGAAACAACTAGATTTGGAAATCTGGTGTACGAATGTATATGAATATACAAATGACATTTATAGATCCAGATATACCCATCCACCCATGAATATATATAGTTGGCATCAAGTCACTAAGCATAAAAATGTTGTGGGTGCTTACAACTTCTTTTAAAAAGGCATTATTTGCATTAAAACTATGTCTTCTAATTTCCAAAATAGTCTGTGTAAGGAGTTGGGAAATTTGGGTTAAAAGATAACAGGGAAAAAAGGAAACACTGGAAAAAAAATTGGAAAAGTATGCATATAAATATCACAGTCTTCTGTGTTTTCAGCCTTTTATATATGTGGAAGAAAGTGCACATTGTGTTTCCAATTCTGACTTTGCCCAGCTGCCTGCGTGACTTTGGCCAGGTCAGTTCCCCTCCCTGAGCCTTCGTGTCTTCATCACCAAAGTAAAACAAGAGAGGGAAAAGGAAAGAAGCCAGCACTTGTTACACCAGGCAGCCCACCTAAGCAGTACAGAATGTCCCATCCAGCTTTAGCATTCCGTGATTATTACTGTTAAAAAATATATCAATTGTGTTATTTTGTACAGATTAATTATATAAGTTATTGCTTTTTTTTTTTCCTCTTGCCTTTTTTTGTCTGTTAAAAGGATGTTGGAAAAAAAAAAAAAGGACCTTAAGGGCTTCCCTGGTGGTGCAGTGGTTGACAGTCCACCTGCCGATGCAGGGGATGCGGGTTCGTGCCCCGGTCTGGGAAGATCCCACAGCGGGAGAGGCCATAACAGTGAGAGGCCCGCGTACCACAAAAAAAAAAAAAAAAAAAAGGATGTTGGTAGGTAATTTTGCTAAACGGTGCTTTATCTGCTTAAAATTTCTTGTGTGGTATCTACCAACATTACTGACATTTTTAGTACCTATCAGTTATACTTCGAAAGCCTCTGATGCTGATTGAAGTTTTAGTTGAGTCAAAACCCTCCTCAGGTGGGTTTACCATGGGTATTCCTAAAAGGAGGCAGCAACCTGTCTCAGGAAGACTGTGGTAAACAACACAGCCGTTTCAGAGCTGTGGCCAGTGAGACAGGGGACTGGATGGGGAAACAAAAGTGTGCTCTATGGTGGTCAGGAGAGAAAAGGTACTTGCCGTAAGTGATTGTTGGTATGTGAAAATAAAATTACGCTGAAGTCCTCTAAATCTTGTGAATGCTAAAGACTCCATTGTATCCACAAAACAACTCTCTGGAAAGGAAACACGTGACCTGAAAATTTCCTGTTGTCTTGGACAAGGGCCTGGAGGGTGAGAAGAGAAAACAACATGTAACCAAAAGGGATGACATAAAGAATGCTCACATGGCAGTCACTGTTAAAATACACAGTTAAAACTTTCAGGATAGAAGGAACAAACTCATGGAGGCGCCCCATCCAGTAGTGGAGACTCTCAGGCTAAGGCCCAGCCACAATTCTAAAACCTTAGAATAAAGTCAACGGTCCCTCTTTACAACAATGCTTCCTTTAGAACTTCTACTTGAGGAGTTGGGGTGGAGCAAAGAATAAAAAAACCCTTTCTGAGCTTGCCTCACATCTAGCTTGAAAGTAGAATTTCTTTACTGGAACTGCTAATCTGTAAGGCTACCAGTTTATGTGGGTTTCAGTGGGCTTTTAGGGTTCAAGCATGTGTAGAGTCTACTTGTTGTGACAACGCTGCACATACACACACGCACACGCACACACACACACACACACACACACACACACACACGCACCTGCCTCATTTATACCTCCAGGCTAGTGTTTCTCAGTCTCAGAACTATCGATATTTTGGGCCAGATAATTCTTTGCTGTGGGGCTGTCCTGTGCATTGTATGATGTTCGGCAGCAGCCCTGGCCTCATCCGCCAGATGCCAGTGGCCCCTCCCTCCTCCCGCCGCCCCCCCCCCCCACCAGATGTGACAACCAATAACGTCTCCAAACATTGCCAAGAGTCTCCTGGGGGACAAAATCTCCCTTAGTTGAAAATCACTGCTTTAGGCTGAGATGAGGACCTTTAGTGAAGGGGAAGAGAAGATTCCAAGGGAGTGAGGAAAGATTCAGATATTTATTCTTGAAGTTATTCTGTTTATGGAAAAGTTATTCAAAGATGCCTACAAGTGTTTTGAGGAACATGATCTTATTCCAAGCAAGCCAATATTACAAATACTATTTTAAACTGTAACTTATAACTGCTTTTCGACAGAATGTCTTACTGGATTCAAGCATTTGCCTTGAAGAATGCTATCGATTCAGTCACTGTTTCATCACTTGTGGCGCTGTGGCCTTCCCCATGGAAGAGCATCAAGTGGTGCTTTCCTTTCTTCCCCCAAACTTTGCAAATTACTTTGAAACACTGCCGAAAACACATTTTAGCAGAATAACTTATTTTTTACTGTGATTCTCTAAGAACCCACTGTGTCTACTAGCTAGGAGAGCAACTATCTTTATTCTTAACATAACTGAGACATAGTTATCTAGATCCATTTTACCATGTTGCCACACAGACTTAAAATATTTTGTTACCAGCAAAATTGTAATTTGCAGACAACACTGACCTTACTGAATAACCTTATGACCAAACCTCATTATCTTCAGAGAGACTAAAAATTAATATACCTTAATCTGAAGCTTCAGGATACACCCTTCTTCAGTGTTTATATCTTATCTTGTATTTTGCTCCTAAAGAATAGAAAACAACCACAAATGGTAAGGTTTTGTGTGTGTGTGTGTGTGTGTGTGTGTGTGTGTGTATGTATGTGTGTGTTTGTTGGTAGTAGCATTCCAGGCCCCTTCCTTCTACAATTTATTTCAACTATCATTTATTGAACACTGACTGTGGACCAGGATTTGTACCAATTTTAAGCAGATTTTATTTTCACAGAAAAATCAGATATATTTCTTTTAAAACTGTGCTGTAATTAATCTTTTCTCCATTATTTTGATATTAATGAAGATTACCACAAAAACTACTGGCTTTTCCAGCTGTAAATGTAGGACAGAAATCAATGAATAGGAGAGAGGGACTCTACACAAGGTAGGCTGGGTTTTTATAAAGTCAAACATCTAGCTTTATAAGATTACACTGTGTGGTGAAAATTCTGTTTCCTATTGTTTTACTACTTGTAGACAAGTAAACAAACAAAAAAATGCTCTTGGGCTAAATTTTTATTTTCGGCTAGATGGATGGCAGGCCCAGAAGAACATCACAGGTAAAACTCTTGAAACATCTGTTTCAGACAATTTCTGGAAAAAAATATATACTTTCTGGCCTATAAATTATTCATATTTTTCCATATTTGCTACTGATTTACTAGTAATATGTTAAATGTAAGTAAATAGGAATAGCATAAATATTGCCAATACATTTAAAGAGTTTTAATTTTAACTTTAATTCTTACTTGCTTTTAGATGCTATCTTCTGTGTTAGGTGCCGGCCCCTAATCTGGTGTCGATTTACTTGGCTGAGGAGTTACGTAAAATTATCCAACTGATATAGGCCAGGTGTTCACAGCTCTTTATGCATCAGGGACTACACTGAAAGCTTTCCAAGAGTAGGTGGCTGTGACCTATAGCAAGCATGACAAAGACAGCACCTGGGCCTATTTGCAGTGTCCCTTAGGCAAGTTTTCTCCACAAACTCACCAACCTCCTCCAAGCTCCCTGCCCCCCATCCTAGTCACATTCCCTCTCCCCAGTCACCTGAAAGAACTGTCTTTGACCCCCTCCTGCATTGAAATGGAGAGTTTGCAGCAGCACAATGGCCTCACGCTCTTCCACTTCCACTGCCGAGCGCCATCCGTGCTGCTTCTGCATCTGTCACCTCCCACATCTCTAGCTAGATTGAGCAGTACAAAGCACCTAGGACCTCAGAAAATGACTTTCCGAAGCTTTCCAACCTCAGCTCTATACGTCACAGAAAATAGTACGTTTGCCATCTTTAACAGTGTTATTTTTAAAACCTCTCTTGCTCTTCCTCTCATTCTTTTCTTTTTATGTTGTTTCTAATTCTTGTTTCTTGGTTATTCTTTTCAAGAAGGGAGAAGAAGTAGGTTGAAAACCAACTAGAAGATACTGGAGAAGGAAAGGAGACCCGCTAGAGGAGGGTACAAGAGGAAGATGATCAGTATTAGTTTTGGAACAAGGCTGCTGCTTCTAGGTAGAAATGATTTGTTTGGTGTAGGAATGTGTAGCTGCAATCACGGAGCCACCAAGTGGCCAGAATCTTAGCAATGTGCTTCCTAGCTCTGGCAGCCAGCTCTCCTGTCCTTCTGTCACTCACAGCTCTAGTGCCTTCATATGAAGGCTGCTCAGAAATGAGTTGAAGAAGTACAGGCAATTGTTATGGGTTGAAATATGTTGAAGTCCTAACCCCCAATATCTCAGAATACGACCTTATTTAGAAATAGGGTCACTGCAGATGTAATTAGTTAAGATGAGCTCATACTGGATTAGGGTGGACCTGTAATCCAATACGACTGGCGTTCTTATTAAAAGGGGAAATTTGTATATGAACGCACACAGACAAGAAGAATACCACATGAAGTTTGGAGTTTTGCTGTCATAAGCCAAGGAACTATCAAAAGCCAGAAGAGAGGCTTGGAACAATCCTTCCCTGTGCCTTCAGAGGAATTAAGGCCCTGCTCACACCTTGATCTCAGACTGCCAGTTTCAAGAACCATGAGACAATAGATTTTTGTTGTTTAAACCACTCAGTCTGTGGTAATTTGTTAAAAGACAGGCCAAGGAAACTAATACAACAATGTAGCAATGATGGAGCGATCCTGCTCTTGACTAGAATCTCCCTGGAGGGGTGCAGCTTTGATGCAGCTAAGAAATGTGCACCATCCAATCCAAACACCTAGAATGGAACCCATGTGTATTGATAATAGACATATACATGTAAGGACACAAATGAAAACACACTGCAACAATTTCTAAGAAACTCCATGAAAATAATAATTGCTGAGGCTACTTGTTATGGTTATCATAACCAAATGATAAAAACCTGTGGTCACTCTTGGGCTTCTTAAATGTCAGCATATCTGTATCTCCACCTACCAGGGCAATTCCAGGAGCTGAGCACTCCTGGTCACCTCCTTCTATAATTCGGCTCAACCAACATTTATTAATATGACTATGTAACAAGAATTCTAAGCAATGGCAGTTGAATAAAGCATCAGACACAATCCCAGTCCTTAGGCAGCTTATTGTATAGTAACTAATAAGGCAGATTTCTGGAAGAATCTTTCACCTATGAACCTATAGGGCATTCTGTCCATTTACACCCAGGAATGTTCAAGACTCTTAGTACAGGTGATGGGAACACAACTCAAGCTGGCTTAAACAAACACACAAATAAAACTCTGTGTTTTTTGAGGGTGAAAATATGACTTAGTGTATTAGTCAGGGCTCTCCAGAGAAACAGAATCAACAGAAGACAGAGAAAATCAGAGAGAAAAGGTAGGGGAAGGGTGGAGGAAGGGAAGGAGAGACAGACAGAGAGAAGAGATTTCTTTAAGGACTTTGCTCACGTGATTGTGAGGGTAATTTTTAGGGCAGGCTGGCAGGCTGGAAAATGAGGTAAAAGTTGATGTTGTCTTCAGTCTGAACTCTGCAGGGCAGCAGTCTGGAAACTCAAGCCGTGTTTCTATGTTGTGGTCTTGAGGAAAATTCCTTCTTGGGAAATCTATCTCTGTTCTTAAGGCTTTCAGCTGATTGGATGAGGCCTACCTACATTATGGAGGGTAATCTGCTTTACCCAGAGTCTGGTGATTTCAATGTTAATCACATCTAAAAAGTACATTCACATAAACGCCTAGACTGGTGTCTGACTAAAAAACTGTGCACCGCAGCGTAGGCAAGTTGACACATAGAGTTAACCACCGCAGGCAGAGTAGAATCCATGGAGTGCCCCAAAGTTATCAGGAACCCACCCCTCCCCGTCTTCCTTGGTGAAGGCTTTGGCTGGCTCATCTTCCAGTTCATGCCCTGCTGAATCAATCACTGTGGCTGAGGGAATGCAATGCCCTGACTAGGGTCGAGAATGGGGAGGCAGGCTGTTGTGTTTCAGAAGGGATGATGAGAAGGCATCAGGAGCTGTTTAACTAGAAGGATCTCACCAACCAAAGGGTATGGGGTATGGAAGTGTGGTTTTGAAGGAAAAGGAAACATTGTGGGCAAATCCAGTCCTTGGGTACTTAAAGATGGGAAGGAGAAGGGAGAGAGAAGAGACCCTTTGGGAGACACGAAGTGTTCTTGCTGGAATGTCCTCTATGCTCCTGCCACTGGAGGTGGGCCGTTATATCAGTGGTCACACCACAGACCATATGCGATGAATAGGCTTATATCACATTAGCTTGATCTACACTACCTTTGAATCTGATGAAATTTTCCTTTGAGGAAAATTTAGTTTTCCTCATTGATTTAAAGTCAGTAATTTCTGTTCCTCTGAGCACAGAATTGCTTTTAATTATAAATGCATGACATTTAAAATTATTTAAATACAAATATTTTTACACCAAGGGGTGTGGAATGCGGGGTGTGGGATGTGGGGATGGAAGCAATGAATTTTTTCCTGTGCAGAAACCCTGCTGGAAAAATATTTTCCCTTAGTCACCGTTCCGAAAATCATCCCTCTCAGGAATGCTTGTTATTTAAAATTAAATGGAATTGGCATTTAGAGAGTTTTGAATAATTTAGCTGGACTTGCTTCAGTGATTACATAATGTTTGCAAATGGGTCAAGGTCCCAGTCGCATCGGGGAATTAATAAACGTATCTGTCTATGTGGCCATTATTCATCTGCCTCCCCCCACCCTCATCTGCTTCCACCACCAAAGGCTGCTACCCCTACTCCTCTCCACACTGGACGCTCCTTGAGGACAAAAACTACCTTTATTTATCTCACTCCCGGTGTGGTCTCTGACATATGGAGTTTACTGCATCAGTGTGTGTTGAGTTGCACTAAACATTGGTATTCGGGGAGCCTGGGCTCTTAGGAAGGTAGAGAGTTCTGTGGATTCTCAGTGAAGAAAGCTCCTTTAGAACAAAAGTCAACAACATTACAACAACGACAGCTCTACAAATTTCTAGATGCACAGCTGCAACTGTTGGCAGCTGCGTACTACAAAAATCTTACATGCACCTGATGTCTGTCAAATATTGGAAACCAACTGTAGGCAAAATCTGAAGTATGTTTTCTATGTCCTCACTCTTCACCTTTTAAAAAAATTTCTCTTTTTAAACGACTCTCCCAACCAGCCTTCTCTTTTCCATGTTCAAATCTCCCCTATCCTCTTCATTCCCTCCTCCTATCGAAATAGGAAAGGACCTCACTTTAATCATTTTTACTTGTAAATTAATCAACTGATTGAAATTTGGAATTAATGAATTTCATTTGAATTTTTTCTCTATTATAAAATGAAAGAATGTGTTACACTCTGAAAGGAAAGCCAGGTATGAATAAGCAGATGGCGACAGTCCTCCTGTCCATCTACAGGTGCCTCCTTCCTTCTCTCCCTTTCTTTCTGCTTTCCTTCTTGGGGAAAGGGTGGGCACAGACAGGGTTACTCTGACGACCAATCCTAGCAGTACACTGATTTTCTTTTTTTCAATAAATTTATTTATTTAATTAATTTTGGGCTGTGTTGGGTCTTCGTTGCCGCACGCAGGCTTTCTCTAGTTGTGGCGAGCGGGGGCTACACTTCGTTGCGGAGCACGGGCCTCTCATTGTGGTGGCTTCCCTTGCTGTGGAGCATGGGCTCTAGGCGCATGGGCTTCAGTAGTTGTGGCACATGGGCTCAGTAGCTGTGGCTCGCAGGCACTAGAGCACAGGCTCAGTAGTTGTGGCACACGGGCTTAGTTGCTCTATGGCATGTGGGATCTTCCCAGACCAGGGCTCGAACCCGTGTCCCCTGCATTGGCAGGCAGATTCTTAACCACTGCACCACCAGGGAAGTCCCCAGTACACTGATTTTAATTCTTTGAGGGTGACTAGAGGGAACCAAATAGAAAAGGTGGTCATGGTCTTTTTCTACCTCAAACACCTACTTCCGGGACCTGAACAGGGCTATGGATGATGATGATCCATTTCTCTACAGAGGGTAAGCCCACCTTGTACCCTAGCCACTTTATGCAAATAGTTCCTTCCCCAGACTCTTTTTCTTTCTTTTGAACACAGAACAGTCCCCTCTCCCAAATTTAACCCTACTCCTTCCATCCATGAACTTTAACAAAAACTACCACGGGCCAACTCAGTTGGACCTGCATTGTTAGGAGTTTGCAAACTTTATTGCTAATCTGAATACAACCCTGCAAGATAGGTTAATATTGTTTCCATTTTACATTTGAGAGTCCCAGAAGCTAGGAAACATCCCAAGATCACAGCACTAAGTGGCCAAGTCTAGAAGCTTGAGTCTTGCAGCTCCAAAGCCCATGTCTACTCCCAGATGTGTTTTAATGTCATCTGGCAGTCTGGCATTCATTTTTAAAAAACTGACAGTATTTTTATTCTGCTGCCTCCCTAACCTGAAATCTTGGATCACAGCCTCATGCCTCCTATGTTATTTCTGCCCTCACTTGAATGTCTCTGGGGTACTTCACATTCCACCTGATCAAAACTGAATTCAAAACTGCTCCTATGTTCCCAGTCTTCAATTCAATCAACTCAGATGCTTAAACTAGAAACCTAGGACCCTTGACTTTTCCCTTTTTCTCACTCTCTTTTTAAAAAACTGGTCACCAAGTCCTACAGGTTCTTTCTCCCACAAACACATACATACATACACATACAGTGTAGACCTACTCCTGGACTCTCATTTTTCATTTTGTAAGAGTTCTAACTGTTCTCTCTTTCAAACCTCCATGTTGCCATCAAAATACGTTTTTTTTCTAAAATACGTATTTGGTCAGAATTCCTTAGCCCGGCATAGATGGCCCTGTCTCCCTCCCATCCCTGTTCCCTATCACAACCCTGACTCCTTGGCCCATTCCCAAACTACTATGTCCTTTGAATCCGTGCTTTCACACCTGCTGAACTTTCATCTTCTTTTTCCATGTGGCCACCCCTATTCACACACCAACCCCAAGTTCAAATGTCATTCCTATACACCCACCAAACCCAAGTTCAAATGCTGTAAAGCCCTCTCTAACTTCTCGGGGATACTTGGTCCTCTTGCACTTCTACAGCTGCCGATACATACCTTGATGATAAGAACACATACCTTCGTACTTGGCATGTCTGCTGACAGTGTACCTCTTGCCCCCACTAGAAGGAGAACTCTATCTGGGCAGAGATCTAGTACCATCTGTGCTTGGAATGCAGATATCTCGCACCGTTTCTGGCATGTAATAGATCCTCAGTAAATATCGTTGGGCTGGGCTTAACTGAAGTGTATCTGAGGAATGAGGGGCTCACAGCACCTACCTTCCAGACTGAGAATGTGACTTAAATACCTACTCACAATTAAGCTGAGGCCTGAGTAAAATAAGCAAGATTTCAACATTTGTCTTTTCTGTCTGCGACCTCACCTTTTTTCGGTTCCCTTTTCCTACCAGTAACAGCCTCTATTCCCATTTTAAAAAAAAACTTTTCTTTTTTTTTTGGCTGCGTTGGGTCTTCGTTGCTGCACACGGTCTTTCCCTAGTTGCGGCGAGCGGGGGCTACTCTTCATTGTGGTGCGTGGGCTTCTCGTTGCGGTGGCTTCTCTTGTTGCGGAGCACGGGCTCTAGGCGCACGAGCTTCAGTAGTTGTGGCGAGTGGGCTCCGTAGTTATGGCTCACGGGCTCTAGAGTGCAGGTTCAGTAGTCGTGGCACACGGGCTTAGTTGCTCTGCAGCATATGGGATCTTCCCGGACCAGGGATCGAATCCGTGTCCCCTGCATTGGCAGGCGGATTCTTAACCACTGTGCCACCAGGAAAGTTCCTCTCTTCCCATTTTAGATTCCCAGTGACCTCATACATTTTTTGCTCTGTCCCTTTCCCCAAGTCAGGAAGGATCTAGAATCATCACTTGTATACCAATGGCAACTCCCAGCTCTGCTACACACTAGCTGGGATCCTGGGCAAGCTCTTAACCTGCCTGAAATTGCTTCCTCATTTACAACATGGAGATGATAGTACCTGCCTCCTATGGTTGCCACAGAGATGCAGTAAGAAATTCTAAGTATTAGCACAATCCCAGACACATAATAATAGCTCAATTAATGTTAAATGAAAAACTGTCTTATTTACACTGATATGCTAGTCCTTCCTAATGCATTTACTTCAAAAAATGCTATTCAATTGTGGGATGAATTATCTCTAATTAAAGAAACCTACTTGTTCAACTATATCTACTGGTAACTTTCTTAGTGTCTTTCTTCAGACCTGGGAACTCAGGAAGAAAGACTGGATCCCAGCACTGGGGAGTTGGATTTCCCACCTCTGTGATAAGGGCAGCAGTATAAGGGTTTACACATGAAGCGCTTCCAGAGTTTAGAGGAGGGTACCTGGCACAGCCTAGCGAGGGGTGCTGAGGGCTCAAAGAAGTGGTCCACTGGGGCTGACATCAGTCAGATGAGGGCAATCTTGTTAGAGCAAACAGGAGCAAAGGGACAGAGTCAGACAGGGTTTGGTGGGAGAGGATATATGACAAGTCATTTGGTTCAGCTGTACCTTGGGTATGTGTAGGAGGGGGTGAGTTGGAAAGATGAGTCTTGAAAGATAAGCAAGTGGCCAAATCCTCAGCAGTAATAGCAAGTAGGTGGGGAAGGTGTGGGTTGGCGTTCTTCTAGCCCAGTAAATCTCAACTGTGTTTTGCATACTGGAATCACTGGGAGCTTTTAAAAATACCAAAACCCGGGTCCCTAGACAATTACATATAAATCAGTATGGGGGTACTGAAGCATCATTTTTTTAAAGCTCCCAAAGTGATTCTAGCATGCAGCCAAAATTGAGAACTGCTGTATAATCTGGCCCCTGAAATCACACCAACCCAAATTTGGCTGCAAAGGGTAACTTAATGTAATTATGGACCTTTAGAACTGGAGGGAAACTGAAAGCACATCTGATCCTACCCCTGTATTTTCTTAATTAATTTTGAATTTCTTATTGTGGTAAAATACACATAACATAAAATTGATCATTTTAACCATTTTCAGGTGTACAGTTTAGTGGCATTAAGTACACTCACATTATCGTGCAACCATCTTCATCACCATCCATCTCCAGAGTTTTTCATTATCTCCGAGTGAAACTCTATGTCCACTAAACACTAATTCCCCATTCCTCACCACAGTGAGGCTGAGATGGACTTTCAGAGATGTTCTTTGTTGGGGGTGAAGGGAATGGCCTTTGATTTTGACCAGTCATTGGACACAAGGGTGCTTCAAGAAGGGGCTGTGACTGAGGGCGAGGCAGCTTTCTTCAGCCCAAGCAGTTCTAAAGAAGGCAGACAGCTGAAGGCTGTCGGCTACCAGCACTTCTGGCATTTGGAGAAAGAAAGCCTTCATTCCTAGAAGGAGACCTGAGTGACACATCGCATCAACTACCACATCGCAAAGAGGTCTCCTCTTGCTTGCTTTGGCCTCGTGGTGCTGGGGTGCCACTGGCATTTTACTATAATTTAGAGAGGAATCTAAGGTATCCAGGAATCCCCAGCCTATTCTCTCTAGGCCCACCCCATCCCTTCCCTTCTTTACTCTCTACTTTGCCATCCCTGGTCCTTCTCTTCCTCACCCACAACATAGAAACATTACTGTTGCCCTTCTGTTGAAGACTGCAGTTTAAGTCATGGCCCAGAGTTCCTGCCACCTCAAGCCTTTCATTGCCCAAGACACAATGAGCAGGAATGGGAGCAGAAAGCACTTTCCCAAATCCTGGAATATGGGTAGATGGGGCAGAGGGATGCTGGGATAAAATACTTAGGCACGGAGAATACCAGGCCAGGAGCATGGACTCAGGTACTGAGGGGCAGATACTGAATCAAATAAGTAGGTACGTGATGAGAAAGTCAGGACCAAAGATTATGATAGTTAAATTGTACTTGGCATTAGGGACATAAACATTGACCTTAGTTTTGCGTGTTGAAGAAATGGCAAAATGAGAAGAAGAAAAATACAAAGTTAGTATTTATGTCTAATTATTATGCAGAGCAATAATTCAGTGTATAGTAAAATGTGTTAAAACTGAAATGTGTTAAAATCAAATCCTATCTCAAGTTGCACCTGAACAGTAAACTCTTACATACAAATAAGGGACTTCATAAACTGTAAGGTAACACGTAGACACGTATCTTGGAGATCTTGCTCACAACCTCAAAACATCAGAGGAAATGTTCACTGAGGTGCATCCTCTTTGGGGTTGAAGGAAACTGTACTTTTGGATCCCTCCTGCAGCCCCCTTGGCTCTCACAGATGCAGAACCCATGTGCTGAGTTCCTAATTCTAAACTCTGAGACTTGTTTCTCAGACAAATTTCTCCTTAATCATCTTACCTGTGCATTGTAAATACATTTTGTGACTTTTGTCCTAAATAGTTTCTGGACTATTTGAATAATTGGATTTATGAACATTTCAATTCCTAGTCCTAAGGTAACCCACTCCACTTCAGTTTTAATTAATGTCCACTACCCTAGGGTCTTCCCAAGGCCTTTATGTCATCTGAAGTTAGACTCCATTTGGAGGCTCAGTAATCTTTTCTTTTTTTTTTTCCCTGAGAAGTACTCCTGAGAAGGTATTATTTACTTGGAAATTGTTTAGGGTAATCCAGATGGAGGAACAAAAGGTGGATTTTATACTCTTCCTTTCCCTTTCTAGTCCTGTGGTTCTAAGGGTACCACAATTTCCCCCCAGCTCCACCCCACCCATCCTATCCCCACTCTCACCCAAAACTAAATTACCCCTATCAGAGAGATTGGGAAAATACACTAATGATTGAAAAACATTTCACCTGCACAGTATTTCCATTTGGCCCCTATTTAATTTCTGAGTGTCATTTCCATTTCTTGTTCTGACACTATCTGTACTCTCTGTATCAGAGTAAGAGAGCACAACGTTTCTCTGGGGAAATTTACTCAGAATAAACCTCCAAATGCAAATTCTCTGAAAAAAACAACAGGATCATATATTTAAAAAAATAAGTTTTGATATTTCCTTTAGGCCAGAGTCTCTTTTCTCTTAGGACAGCCATGTGGGAACTGAATGATTTCTCTGCTTGCAGTACAGTCTTCTTTATCCTCATCACCATGATTATCGCTAATAAGTTTTTAGTCTACATTTTTTATGATTCAATCTTGGAAATGGTTCTTAGAGTTTCATGATCATTTCCTTAATTGTTTCCGTTTTTCAGGCTTTTACGAGGACATTAGCTTTGTCCTTTCTTTTAACTGCCTGAAAATCAGGACTTAAATTTTATTATCAAGTAGCTGAATGGAAAATCCCTCTCCTGGGATTCTTAGTGAGGCCACACGAGAAGCCTCCGAAGGACATGATGTCTCATCGTAGAGCTAAGTCAGAGCCTAAGACCTGAGCTTGTTCTCCACTTTGCTCACAACTTAGTGTGATAACTCATCAAGGCTTTAGCAAAAATAATCCTGCCTTTCCACTGTTTTGCCTCACTGTTTACTTAGTGTGACCCGAAGTACAAATCAAATCTCATCTCCTCTTGTCTATCAGTTCTTCACCCTTGGCCAGCTGTTCTAGGTTGTTCCTTAGTTCTTACCATCAGTTTTTAGCGGTTCTTGGACTCTCCAAGCAGGCGTGGAGCACTACAAACATATTTCTCATAGGGATCGGTGGCACTTCATGAGAAACACCCAAACTCCTTCACTGAGACCTGAAAAAGGTATAGTAGTGTTGTGAGTTTTCATGTATCCCAACCCCTTTTTCTTCCATCATTCCTTCTTCCTTCCCTTCCACCAAACCGAAGTTATTAGATAGGGGTAAATGATGTCAGCCTTATGCACAAGAAATAATTCCCAATTACCTAACTTCTAACTTACTCTGCGATTGGGTTGTAGTTTCATCTGAAAGCAAAGGAAGATGCTCTGTTCTTTTAAAGTTCTTTTTATCCTGACAATTCTTGCCTAAAATGTTGGGAGTTGGCAGAATGGAAATACGTATAACACAACATCGTAAATCAACTATAATCCAATAAAATAATAAATAAATAAAATAAAATGCATGAGAATGCCAAAAAAAAGAATGGAAATAAGCAAAGAATAATCTCTCTTCTATCAGAGGTAGCAAAGCTGGCTCTCAATTCAAAGAGCAGAACTGGTCTTGCTATTAAGACTTAGAGTACTACACATTTGTTACTTGGCTCTGAAAGCACATGATGTGGACTTTAAAGATTTTTTTTTGTAATGTTATGGTTTGCTTTTCAGATTATAATTGTCGTACATAAATAATGCAAGGCTAAGCAAAGTCAAACCTGGGGTGCGTGCAGGGTCAGTTCCAGACACAAGAGACATGCAGTGTTTCTATTCTGCCATTTAAGGGAGAGGTTCATGGGGCAGCCAAAGGCAGTACTTATTGTCCCTAGACACTACATAGAGCAAAAGGCAAAGTGCTAAAAGTTGAGAGTGAGAGATGAATACTGGCCACTAGGGAAAATGGCAGTCTAATTGCAATAGGAAGTTGGAAAATTGAGAATAGAAGTTAGAGAATAGAACCAAAGCCATTCAATAATTAATTACTGCCATACTGTGTCTTCCCTGGCTGGGATTGTTTTTACCTGGGTGGCCAGTCCTGCCTTGGCTCTTTGACTTCTGCCTCTTAAAGGTACCACTTAGCACCTGGTAGTTCTTATACATTAAACTGATGAGGCTGCGTCATCATCATCTTTATCATTGTCACAATCACCATCAAACCAGCAATTCTTTTTCCAGGATGCGGAGCAAGTCCTAATTTGCCAGGTCCCCTGAGAACTAAAATTTAAGTTGGATTTGATAATGTCTTGTCTTCTTAGCAGTCTGTTGAGACGGTTTTCTGGAGTTGACACCTTTACTGACTTCCTGCAGCTTATTTTATATATCATCCATAGAATATGTGCTATTGAAATTTGTGTACAAATATACTGCATCCTACAAGCATAAGGAGAGTATGGAGAGAAGCTATTATATTTACCTGCCACAATCAGTTGTTTGCTCTCATGTGGTGGGAGATAAGGAATAATGCTTGGGGGATAGAAAAAGAGAAATACAGAAAAGTTCCTTCTGCAACATGCAGCCTTTTCCAGAAAAAAAATAAATAATCTGGCTCTAGTGGGCATATTGTTTCCATATCTTATTACAACATTGAAAAGGACATAAAGTACCAAATGAACTTTTAGATATCATTAGTTTGAACAATTCAGCCCTGCCCATTGATGGCATTTAAAGAGAGCTACACAGGGAACTTCCTGAACCTGATAAAGGTCATCTACAGAAAGTCCACAACTTAGATCATACATGATAGTGAAAGACCAGATGCTTTCCCCCTAAGATTAGGAAACAGACAAGGATATCCATTCTTGCCACTTCTGTTCAATACTGTACTAGAGGCTCTAGACAGGGAAACTAGGCAAGAAAAAGAAATAGAAGGCATCTAAATTGGAAAGAAAAAAGTTAAATTATCTCTAGTTGTAGATGACATGCTTTTGTATATAGAAAATCCTAAGGAATTTACTAAAAAAATGCTAGAACTAACAAACAACGTCTAAGGTTGCAGGATACAAGATCAATATACAAATGTCAGTATATTTCTATATGCTAGCAATGAACAAGGTGAAAGCGAAACTAAGAAAACAATTTCACTTACAGTAACATCAAAAAGAATAAAAATAGGAATAAATTGAGCAAAATAAATAAAAGATTTGCATACTGAAAACTCTTAAAACATCACTGGAAGAAATTAAAGAAGATCTAAATAAATGGAAATGACACCCCAGCTTCATGGATTGGAAGACTTAATATTGTTAAAGTAGTGGTACTCCTTAAATTGGTCTACAGATTCGATATAATACATATCAAAATTTCAGCTGGCTTTTTTGCGGAAATCTTCTCACACTTCCCCATTTCAGACCTTACTACAAAGTTATGGCAGTCAAGACAGGGTGGTAGTGGCATAAGGATAGAAATTCAGATCAACCGAACAGAACTGAGAATCCAAAAACAAACCCTCATATTTATGGTCAACTGATCTTCTACAAGGAGGCTAACCAAGACAATTCACGGGAACAACTAGATATCTACACACAAAAGAATGAAGTTGGATTCTGACCTTGCATCATATAAAATAATTACCTCAAAATGAGTCAGACCTAAATGTAAATGTTAAAATTACAAAACTCTTAGAAGAAAATATAGGAATAAATCTTTGTGACCTTGGATTAGGAATGGTTTCTTAAATGTGACACCAAAAGCACAAGCAACAACAAAAGAAGGTAAATCAGACATCATCAAAATTAAAAATTTTGTGCTTCATTTTAAGAAAATGAAAAGACAACACACAGAATGGGACAAAATATTTGTAAGTCACTTATCTGTTAAGGGACTTGTACCAGAATATACAAAGAATTCTTAAAATTTAACAATAAAAAAGAAATAACCCAATTAAAAATAGGCAAAGGACTTAGATATTTCTTCAAAGAAGATATATAAATGACCAACAACTGCATGAAAAGATGCTCAACATTATTAGTCATTAAGGAAATGCAAATCAAAATCATAACAAGAAACCACTTTACACCCTCCAAGATGGCTATAAGCAAAAATTTGGACAATAACAAGTGCCAACAAGGATGTGGACAAATTTCAACCCTTGTTATTTGTTGGTGGGAATGTAAAATGACACAGTCACTTTGAAAGGCAGTTTTAGTTCCTCAAAAACTTAAACATAGAGTTACCATATAATCTAGCAATTCTAGTTAAAAATATCGATATATGTTCACACAAAAACTTGTACACTAATATTCATAATAGCATTATTCATAATAGCTAAAAAGTGTAAATAACCTAAATGTCCTGATGAATGGATAAGCAATATGTGGCATATCCATAAATGGAATATTATTTGGCCATAAAAAGGAATGAATATGAATGAACCTTGAAAGCATTATTCTGGGTGAAAGAAGCCAGATGCTGAAGGCCACTTATTGTATGATTCCATTTACATAAAGTGTCCAAAGTAGGTAAATCCATAGAGACAGAAAGTTGATTAGTAGTTGTTGGGGGAGGGGCACTGGGGAGTGACTGTTAATGGGTATGGGGTTCTTTGGGGGCTGATGAAAATGTTGTGGAATTTTGGCTGATAATTGTACAACTCTGTGAATATACTAAAAGCACTGAATTGCACACTTTGAAAGGGTAAATTTTTTGGTAGGTGCATTACATCTCAATAAACCTATTGTAAGAAAGAAAGAAAAAGAAAGAAAGAGAAGGGAAGGATGGAAGGAGGGAAGGGAGGGAGGGAGGGAGGGGGGAAGAAAAACAAAGAGGGCTGTGTAGAAACTCATCTGTGATGGTTAGGTCACCATCATCCCTGACAGCTTCAATGCTGTCAGGTATTTGGATTTATTAGCTTGTATTTAGTTGTGCTTTTTTTTACATTGAGGCTTCAGTCCAAGTCATCCAGCCAAATAGATTCTCAAACATGTGTTTCCAACATATTGGAGTCCATGGCCAAATGATCCAGATTCAGCTAGGAAATCACGACCCAATTCATTATGTTATAGATTAACAGGTGGGGGTGGGGGGTGGGGCTCTAGAGAATAGGTTCCCTTTAGTGCCAGGTTAATAATAATAATCAATTTAAAAGTTAGAATGAATAACAAATGGAATGAAACACACACAGACATCCAAACATATCTTGAGGAATCTTTTATATTACTGTATTAGGACTACATAAATATAAAAAAAGAGCTGTACCTGTATAATGATTTTGGGTTGTTATGCAGCACCCTTCTTTTTTTTTTTTTTTTTTTTGCTGTACGCGGGCCTCTCACTCTTGTGGCCTCTCCCATTGCGGAGCACAGGCTCCGGACGCGCAGGCTCAGCGGCCATGGCTAACGGGCCCAGCCGCTCTGCGGCATGTGGGATCTTCCCAGACCGGGGCACGAACCCGTGTCCCCTGCATCAGCAGGCGGACTCTCAACCACTGCACCACCAGGGAAGCCCAGCACCCTTCTTTTGAATTGCTCAGACTGCTTTATAGCATTTACTTGAACAATTGTCACAACATCCTTGTGGCTGGCAAGCATTGTGCTAACAGTGCAGTACAACTGCAGGTCAGACAACCAAGGGACACACAGTTATCACACAAGTCTAGAGCACAGGTAGGCGTGAAATCCAGATGGTCCATCTAATAATGCTTCATCCACATCTGACCGAAGTGGCATCTTCTTGGACTGATAACCTCTCTAACCGATGATGGTTTTGAGTTCTTATTACTCTGGATTTTCCAAGCGTATCTGCCATTTCCTAAACAGATGGTCAGTATCACACGACATGACTGTTTTTGATGGCAATAGAAATCACATGGCTAACACTTCCTGAAAAAACTGGATTAGATATTGAAAATTGGACTTTAGGGTTTTTTTTTTTAATTTGATTTCCTGTTTCATTTCCAGAAAAGCATAGGAATATTGAAAGTCTATAATAGAAATAGATTAATGTCTACATTTGTTACATGGCATACAATTTGAAGATTTAAGAAGGACCTATAGGACAAGAAATGCTTCTTTTCGAGAGCAAAAATAGAGAGGCCAAGAGCACAGCCAGTTTCACTTATACAATATTTTAGGCCTCAGTTTCCTGTGTAAAATAAAAGTTTGGACTAATTGATCTCTTAGGTCCCATGCAGCTATTTGATCTGGTGATTATGATATTTTCTCTGATCAACTCAAAGCTTAGGCAGGGATATGTGTGTAGGAACAGCATCCAACTTATTTACCAGTATATTCCCTATGCTTAGCACAGTGCCTGGAACATAGCATATGCTCAAAAAATATCTATCAGGGGAGCAGCCCACCAGCTGCTCCCCTGATGTTACAGTTCATTTGTTATTGAACAAAATAAACACACATCTACAGTATTTTGTTTTATAAGATTTTCTTTGACTGTGAAGCACTACAGTTAAAGTTAACTTTATCATAACAACCCCTCCCAGGAATATATCTGTTGTAGTGCTAATGTGCTTTTATTTTTCCAGATTTCTTTCATTCCTCATCAGTCTGACCATTCACAAAAGGATATTAAGCTTTGAAGATTTCCAAACTCCTCTGGCGAGGGCATTTCTGCAACTGTTCATATGTTTCTCACTAAATTTTAAAAGGTTATGTATATCTGCGGTATTTTTGGCATTTTAACAAATAATAACATGTTCATGTTACATCAATACTTACTTCATTGTTTTTCCTTTACAAGTTCTTTTAAAAAAAATTCAACATCTTCCCTGGTTTTATTTCCTTCATCTCCATTAGTTACCAGTGCTGACTCTATTCTTTTTATTGCCAATATTCCTCCAGAAAACTTAGAAGAGATGACCTATTTGTCTTTGAGTTTTTGCTTCCAAAGATGCTCCACCAAAGAATAGAAACTCCTTACAGAATGCATAAGCTTTAGGGGCATCTGGCTCTGTCTTTAACTTGACAAAAATAAAATAATAAAGTTATGTGTTTCCTTCACACATTTAAAAGCCAGAAATAGATTTAGACGTACATTTTTCAATCCGCGTGCCAACCTAACAAGCCGAGCGAAACAGGCTGCGGCGCGGAGGGCCGCCTCCGCGCGCCCCTCCCAAGCTCTTCCTCTCCACCCCTTCCCGCCCCCCCCAGGGCCCAGCCTCCCGTAGCCCAGCCGCGAGCCCACCAGCTGCTCCCCTGGCAGCTGCACACTCGCCTCTGGGGCTGTTCCTGGGCGTCATTAAAATCAGAGCATCACGGCATGACTTTGGACTAGCTCCTTTGACACCACTGAATTTCTGCAGATTGTTTACTCTTCACACTTAGCCATCGGGAATGGACTGGGGGAGGCACTGGGGCCAGCTGACTGTCAGCTCTGACATCCTGGGCATGGTTGGTCAGTCTCCTCTGAAAGCAGAGGTCCAAAGATGTGTTCTAGGCCCCCAAGGAAATGGGCCTGATGGTGGGAGGCCCATCTGTTCACTACTTTTTCACCCTTCAAGGAAGGAAACCTCCCAGGCTTCTGAGAATTTAGAGCCCAACAGTGTAACGTGATTTTAACTAGCGATATATATGATACACATTTTTCCTTAGAAAATATAAAATCAGTTCTGTAATGCCTGTAACTTCAGTCTCTGTTATCACACAAATTATTGAGTGAAGAGTATCCCCCTGGCCTGAGCTGGGCAGATCAGTCTTTCTCACTGGAGTCTGAAATTGAGACAAAAATGCTCATTTCAGTCTGTCCTGGTTTCTCCAACAGAAAAGATGAGAGATGGGGAGCTGTGGATCAGCAGTGCTTGGGGCTATGCGCCCTGAGAAAGTAAAAACACCTGCAGAAAAAGAGGAACGAAATCTACAGAGAGAAAAGCAGAGAGGAGAAAGAGAGCATGCTTCCCTGCTTCCTGCAGGCTTCCCGACTCTTGGTTCTAGTCCCCCAGGAGACAGGGCTGCCTCCACCCTTGGCCTGAAGTTCGCTTCTCTTCTGTGCAACGTTAAAAAGTCTTTTCTAAAACACTGACTCCACAAGTTACATGACAACAAAGCACAATCGTAGTCCTTTTATCAAGTTCAATTATCCAAACTCTCCAGAACTTTAGAACACAGAAGTAATCCTACGATATATCCAAATAGTAAAAGGTATGTTTTCGGTCCAGAATGATACAGAGCATCACTTGCAGCTGCACCTAACCCTGCCAACTATCCTTCCTCAAAAAACCAGTAATTCACCATATATATATATATTGGGCAGCTGCTATAGGCTCTATTCCAGGTCAAATACTGAAGGTTTAAAAACCATTAAGACACAGCCCCTGCCTCCTAGGAGCTCTCTATCTAGTGGACGTCAAATAAGAAGAGTGTACCATATTTCCCTAATGTACACTGGTGAAAGGATTCATTCTCCTTTAACACTGCTCTCAATGAAAATCTCCGTGTTAAGAAATTATAATACTACTTTGCAGATTTTATTTGTTTCATATTTCAAGAAGCCAAGCATGAGCCTCAGCTACAAAAATCTCAACAATTTTTAAGGTTTGACTAACTAAAATTCTTTCAAAGGTGTTGGATGAGTGTTGCAGAGTTCTAGATGAGGAAGAAACAGTATCTTCCAAGATGCTTACATGTCCAGCCAGGTGAAGCAGATTACACACGATTTAACTTCCCTCCTCTGGTTGTGTAGAACCACCAACTTTGATATGATCATGTTGAATTTTGAACGAGGCTATCTATGTTGACAGTACAGCAAAGTCCTTTTCGTCAAGGTAACAAACCTTATTTAGACACTGTCAGAGACCAGTTATAATATCAAGTCATTTTAAGAGATTAAAGTATAGAAATCTTTATATTAATATTTTTGCCACTTTTATATTTATTATGGATCAAAGTTCATGCTGTATTTTTAAGTTAATTTTCTGTTTAGAATAGGACTCATAAAAGTAACATCTATCTGATTATAAGTTAACACATATTTAATGCAGAATATTTGCATAACATAGACCAATATTTTCTGGCCTAACTCACAAAGCCATTTTATTGCTATAGTCATATCTTTATTTTTATAATAAATTTCTTAGACCTTTACTTGCCCTAGAAAGTCTAATATAGACTCTCCTCAAACTGTCTAAAGACCTCAGGGGTTTAGTCCAAATGACAAGTGTGAGTTGTGTTTCCAATGCCAGGTCTAAAGGGAAAGATCTAGGCCCTTTCATCAGTACATAGTCCATTCTGTGAAAATGCCTTTGCTGGTTTTGGCCCCTGCCCAGCCATGGTAGGGCCCTGACCTGTGGATCTGCAGTTACAGCTCTCTTCAAGTCCTTCACATACTCAGCAATAGTTACCATTTTCCCCTAATGCACAGCATTGGGCCAGGGTGGCTGGGTCCCAAGGAACTTCCAGCTTAGCCATGTGCTATGCTTCCTCCAAGAATGCCTAGGCTCTTATGTTTATGACAGGACACCTAAGTCTGCCCATTCCTAAAGATAATTTTATTTCAGGGCCTCATTACTGTTCTCTGTTAATGGGCTTTAGCCAGGCAATCCTGATAAATCTCAAAAAGAGCAAAATAGAGTATTTGTCCCTGCCTTTCCAGATGGTCAGAGCTCCATACGCAAATTGTCCAGCTATTTCAACAAAAATCAATTTTGTGGTCACTGTAATATATGGTCACTGTAGAATATGTTGACTATACAGAATATTACAAAGAAAATATTGAAATTACCCGTAATCTCAACCATAGGTAACCACTGCTAATGTTGTATAGAAGGATTCTTGTCCTGACTTAACTTATTAACACCCTCTGTGCCACTCTCCCATACCCACCCTTGACACGGAGTGAGCATGCCCTACACTTTACTTCTCTGTCCATTGTATTTCCTTTTCCTGGAATTCTTTCCTCACTTTCACCTGTTGACATGTACTTCTTTCAAGGCCCACATTGAATGCCACTTCTCAAAGGCATTTTGATCTCATCCTAGACTGACTAGCCACACCTAGACTGACTAGTCACAATCTGTACATCTCTAAAGGCACTTATATTATGCTCTGGTATTGTTCTTATTTCTTCAGTAGTCTCAAGTCTCTGATTAAATTGCAACCTTGAGAGTACTCTTGAGAGTAAGAATTTTCTTTCACTCAATGTTTCATCATCCATATCAACTGGTGCAATGCCTTCCTTGTAAATAGTAGGTACTCAGCAAATATTTGTTGAAAAATATATGTATGTACCAGCAATAGAAGGATGACATATCAATTTAGTTAGCCCAGTCAAATTCTTTAACTTTATTAAAATCAAAATGATATGTATTAAATGCCTATTACATGTAAGACACCAGATATTTACTATTTCAAAATTTTCTTAAATTTATTTTGAAAAAGTTCAGATGTGAAAAATTTAAAGAATAATATAATAAATACTCATATATCTACCATCCATATTGAAAAATAAAACATTACTAATGTAATTAAAGCCCTGTGAACTCCATCTGAATACATTTTTTTCCCTCTCCACCATCTTAAGCCAAATGCTGAACTTGGGGATTACTCTTTCCAAGGATTTATTTATACTTTAACCATGTTACACATATATTTACAATGTCTGTTTACTGAATTATTTATAAGTATTCAATTCTGAAAGACTTGTCCTCTGAAAACTATAAGACACTGATGAAAGAAACTGAAGAAGACAAAAACAAATGGAAAGATATACCATGCTTATGAATTAGAAGAATTAATATTGTTAAAATGACCATACTACCCAAGGCAATCTACAGATTCAATGCAATCTCTACCAAAATACTCATGACATTTTTCACAGAGCTAGAACAAATAATTCTAAAGAATTATTCCCAGAATAGCCAAAGCAATCTTGGGAAAGAACAAAACTGGAGGTATCAAGCATCCTAAAACTATACTACAAAGCTATGGTAATCAAAACAGTATGGTACTGGCACAAAAATAGACACAGATCAATGGAACAGAATAGAGAGGCCAGAAATGAACCCACACTTATATGGTCAATTAATCTATGACAAAGGAGGCAATAATATACAATGGGGAAGACAGCCTTTTTGATAAATGGTGCTGGGAAAACTGGACAGCTACATGCAAAAGGATGAAACTGTACTACTTTCTCACATCATATATAACAATAAATTCAAAATGGATTAAAGACTTAAATATAAGACCTGAAACCATAAAACTCCCAGAAGAAAATATAGGCAGTATGCTCTTTGACATCAGTCTTAGCAATATTTTTTGGATCTCCTTAGGCAAGGGAAACAAAACCAAAAATAAACAAATAGGACCATATCAAATTAAAATGCTTTTGCACAGCAAAGGAAACCACCAACAAAACAAAAAGACAGCCTACTGAATGGGACAAGATAATTGCAAACAATATATCCAGTAAGGGGATACTATGTAAAATAAATAGCTCATATAACTCAACACCAAAAAAACAAGCACCAGACTGGGCAAAGAATCTGAGTTGACATTTTTCCAAAGAAGACATACAGATGGCCAACAGTCATATGAAAAGATGCTCAACATCACTAATGATGAGGGAAATGCAAAAAACCAAAATGAGATACTACCTCACACCTGTCAAAATGGCTGTCATGAAAAAGGCAACAAATAACAAGTATTGATGAAGATGTGGAGAAAAGGGAACCCTTGTGTGCTGCTGGTGGGCTTGTAAACTGGTGCAGCCACTGTGGAACACAGTAAGGAGGTGCCTCAAAAAATTAAACATAGAACTACCACACAATCCAGCAACTCCACTGGGCATTTACCCAAAGAAAACAAAAATACTAATTCTATAAGAAATATACACACTAATGTTCATAGTAGCATTATTTAAAACAGCCAAGATATGGAAGCAACCTAAGTATCCATTGACAGTTGAATAGATAAAGATGTGGTATATATACATAATGGAATACTACTTAGCCATAAAAAATGAAATCATTTGTGACAACATGGATGGTTCCAGAGGGTCACATCATGCTAAGTGAAATGTGTCAGACAAAGACAAATACCATATGATCTCACTTTTATGTGTAATCTAAAAAACAAAACAAACAAAACAAAATGAAAACAGATTCATAGATACAGAGAACAAACAGGTTGTTGCCAGAAGGGAGGGGGGTGGGAATGGGCAACATAGGTGAAGGGGATTAAGCAGTAACAGCTTCTGGTTATAAAATAAATAAGTAACAGAGATGTAATATACAGCATAAGAAGTATGGTCAATAATACTGTAATAACTTCATATGACGACAGATGGTTATTAGACTTATCAAGTTGATCATTTTGTAATGTATGCAAATGTCAAATCACTATGTAGTACACCTAAAACTACCATGATATTATATGTTAACTATATTTCAATTAACAAAGAATATTCAATTCTGCTTTAAAAAATAAGAGAAATGAATACATAGGGAGAAAAGTGAAACTAGAATTAAAGCAAATAGCTTATGAGGCAGGCAAATTTTGTAAAATACGTAAGATAAGTCAGTAACTTTTTTTTTTTTTTTAGTCAGTAACTTCTGAGACATGTTAGACATAGATAAAGTAGAGCATTTGAATAATGAACTATAATGAACATAATTAGAAATGGATGGAAAGACCAAGAAATACCTAATAGTCATGATACACTAGACATATATGAGGCCATGAATCATCAAATACTCATGACACACTGAAGATACAGGAGGCACACGAGGCATTCACTATTTATGAGCTCTTAGTTCGGCTGATCATTGGCTCCTCACGTCCTCTGCACAACTAATGCAAAATAAAATCCATAACTGCTCATCAGGCTAATTACAATACAGCTATCAGCCAGATGCACTTGCTCCCAAACCTGCAGAGCAAGTGTGCATTTTGACACTAGGCACCTTCTATGTGTTGGGTCGCTTTGCTCAAATCTCAACTCTGGTCCTTGTTGGCATACCCTTATCGAGGAAGATAGGGACAGGGCTGAGGATTCAGGTTGTGTCATCTTATACCACCCCAGCTCTTTCACCTTGCTTCTTGCTGTGTGTTTTCAATTGATTTAATAAACCATGAGATTTAAGCAACTCATTTTGGTCTGTAAGCCCTTCTGTTCTGTGATCTCTTGGATAGCTTGCCTGTTGTTATACTTAACAGGCTTCCGTAGCAGCAAGGTAATTTCCCACACAACAATAGTATTTACAATTTTTAACCTAGATATAAATGTCATCATATTGTACACATTTATCTGCCACTTGCTCCTTTTTTTTTTTTTTTTTAAAGAAGATGTTGGGGGTAGGAGTTTATTAATTAATTTATTTATTTTTGCTGTGTTGGGTCTTCGTTTCTATGCGAGGGCTTTCTCTAGTTGTGGCAAGCGGGGGCCACTCTTCATCGCGGTGTGCGGGCCTCTCACTATTGCAGCCTCTCTTGTTGTGGTGCACAGGCTCCAGATGCGCAGGCTCAGTAGTTGTGGCTCACGGGCCTAGTTGCTCCGCAGCATGTGGGATCCTCCCAGACCAGGGCTCGAACCCGTGTCCCCTTGCATTAGCAGGCAGATTCTCAACCACTGTGCCACCAGGGAAGCCCTGCCACTTGCTCTTTTATCCAACATCATATTTCTGAGATGCTCCCATGGAAGATATGTAGATCTATTTCATTTATTTTCACAGCTATATCCACTGTATGAATATATCACAATTTACTCATAAATTCTCCTATTAATATATCAACAGGTTGTTTCCACGTTTTAAGTACTGCAACCAGTGATGCTGTGAATATTCTTGGGCATAGGTAAGAGAGTTTCTCTGAGAATATACCTGGGAGTGCAATTTCTGGGTCAAAGAGTATGCACACATTTAACTTGACTAAATATTGCCAAATTGCTCTCCCAAGTGATTACATCAGTTTATACGTATATGAGTCCTTATGCTCTTAATCCTAGCCAACACTTTGTGTTGTCAGACTTAAACATTTTTGCTGATCTAATGAATAGACTGACAGACTCTGGTTACAAAGTCATAATTTTGGCAATTAAAAAACCTTGTGGCATTTCCTCAGTATTTCAGTCATGAGGAGAAAAATCTGCACACATTTTGTGTCATATTTTTGGACTTTCCCATTCTCTGTTTAAGGTCAAGTAAAGTTTCCCCTTTCTTTTTCTCTGTGAACACAAAAGGAAAAACGAAATTTGTCTTTTTTTTTCCCATAGGGATTATGGTTTGGAAGAATACCATGTTGGCTGCTTTATGTCACAACAATATCCCTCTGATTATAAAGGGGCACAAGAAAAAGAATTTAGCTGCATCCATGTAAATCACTTATCCTTAAGTACATGACATAACAGTGGTGGGTCAGTAGCTGAACAACTATCAGTCATAGGCTAAGCATGCACTCATTTAAAAAATTCTAGAAAGTTGCTCCTTGCCCCAGAATATCTACCCCACGGGCTTGTTCCATGCCTTAAATTTGACTATTAGAAATTATTGTACTGGGGTCAAATTTTTTCATATTTAAGAAACCCTCAAAAGAAAACACATCTCAAAAAATACATTAGCACCTTGTTTGTCACATCTCTTTCAAAAGCAAAGAGGGAATGGGATATAGGACCTGCAAGTGCTATTGGGTATAAGATGGAAGCCATCCTCAACTTATTCCTCTCCCTAATCCAGCACATTCAGACAGGCAAATCGTTGTTCTTAATTTCTTGCTTAAACCTTTTGGGTGACTCCCCAACAGCCCTAGCAGTGTTCTCAAAGTGTGGTCTAGGGGTCCCTTTTGGCTTTAGATCCTCCAAGGTAATTGTTTAAAAAATGCAGATTCCTGAGTCCCAGCCCAGGCCTACACTCAGAATGTCTGAGTGTGAGGCCCTGAAATCTGTGTTTTGAACAAATTACCCAGTTTGATTAAAAAGAAAACTTTTTTACAATCGAGAAGTGTAACATGCATTAAGAAAAGTACTGAAATCATAAACATGCAGTTCAATAAATTCTTACAAGGTGAACAGCCATATAAGCACAGCCTAAAACAAGAAAGAGAGCCTTGCCAACACTTCAGAAGTCCTGACTGTTCCCCTTCCAATCACCTCCTTCTTCCCTAATTTTAACTACTATTCTGATGTCTAACACTACCAGTTTGATTCTTGTACTCACTGAAGATGAGGGCTATACCAGCAGGATAAAACCCGCAACTGCTTAGAGTACCATATGAGGATGCTACATAATTTGTTCTTTGCAACCTCATCTTCTGCCTCTGCCCTCCTCACATTTCATTCTGAAGTCATTTGGAACCAGTTAGGTTTCATTGTACAGTTATTGCCCTAACTCACTGCTCTTGCTTCATGCTGTTTCACTGCCTCTGTACTTGCTGGGGAGTGCCCGTACTTCCTGAGTCTTTCTATTAAATTCATCCTTCAAGACCTGTCCAACTGTCACTTTCTTGTAAGCCTCATGACTTTCACCCCTGTGCCCCATCCAAGGCAGAATCATCACCTTTTCCACTGTGTGACTAAGAACATCTTACAACGTGGAGCAACTATTCTTTCACATGTCTATTCCCCTTTCTAGACCAGGAATTAGGGCAGAGGCTTGTCTATTTATTTTTTAAATTCTCGAGTATAGTACAGTGTGTGTGTCCTTCAGTAGGTGTTTAGTTGTTGCTCAAACAATCTCCAGGTATGCACATCTTTGGAAAAGTAGCACACTGCAACATTAACACCTCCAGGTATATCTGGATCAGATCATATTCTTCCTTCTCAGGAAACAAACCAAACTCAGACATCAGAAGAACACTGGGTGCCTGACAGGGGGGGTGAAAGCTAGTGAAGGAAGTAGGATGAAATCCAAAGTGATGTTGCCTAGATCTCTGTGCAGCCCTGCAGAGAAAGGAGCAACCACATTGTTCCCGGCAGCACTGGGGGCCTGCCTCACCTGAGTCCCCCTTTCTTTCTCAGACAGGACACATAGCTGTCAGACTGCTGTGCTGAGTGGAAAGCCTAGACAATTCTTACTTCTTTATAACATCTTGTCCTGCCTCTAATGGCCATCCCACTGTCCATCTGTTTCTGGATGTCCATTCTTGTTTGAAAAATGCCACCTTATAAGTAACCTGCCTATTTCTTGACCTTAGCATACAAGGAAGGTGGAGCGTTCAGTTCTTCAAAACTCCTACTCCTCTATAGTATGTGTGAGTAGGAGTGGAGGGCGACAACCAGGCACACAGAGGGGCCTTGTGCAACTACCCTGGTGCTCAGAGGATCTGGATCGTAAGCCTCTGGGCAGCCTGCCACGGGAACCTTCTCAGCAATGTAAATAGTCCTTACGCAAATGAACCTCGACTGTTAGGCAAGCTGAGAGGTTGGAAGAACAGGACTGAGAAGAATGACTCAAAATTTATATAATCCAGAAAAGATACTGTAAGACAAATTTAAAATCTATCAGAAAGTAGTCTGAAAGAGAGCCACTGCTGGTAGTTTGATTCTGGGATGTGGATAGGAGTGGCTTTGAGTCTGGAGCTGACCAAGGCCAGCATGGAGCCAACACTCTTGGGAGATGGTTGTGTTTGTGAAATGAAGGAAGAGCAGAGCCCTGCAAAGGACAGTCTTGGAGATTGAGAGTGGGCTCCTCTGTCCTCCCCTAAAGAACCACGCAGGTTGCAGAAGGGTCTCAGCAGTACTGGACCTGGTGGGCCAGCACTGCATCTGGTGAGCCCAAGTTTACTGTGGCAAAACAGGGGCAGTGAGAAACAGTGACACCAGGGGCTGCCCAGAAGCCAATTCTGTCACTGTTTGCCTGTGGAAGCCCAATGAAAGAATTACAAAAGCCCAGGGACTGCATACGTCCCTGGAGTAGGGGCACCTTCAAGAAGATACAAGTTTATACCTGCCTGAATGATTAATCAGAAAAATAAAAGAAGGATGACTATATTTGTAACATTATATATATATACATACGGATATATATAACGATATATACACACATATAATGATATATATATACACATATATATAATGATATATATATATATACACACACACACATATATTCACATCTCACACATGGTAGGCTCACAATACACAGAGTTATACAGGACTAATAACGTACAAAGGGCTCCATACATACATATTTGTTGGATAAGTTCCTGATTTTTGTTGCTGTCTTCAAATAGATAAACATACAACTTTGTTTTCATTTTTATTTCATTGTAAACTGCTTTTGAAGCAGGATCTTTCTTTAAAATAACATTTAAAATTCCCCCGATTTTTAAAGTAATGCATGTTTGTTGTTAAAGTTTTGAAAACTAAAAGAAGCATAAAAAATTATAATACCATCATCTAGAGATAACTACTGCTAACATTTGGAAAATTTCCTTTCATATTTAGGTAGAGTGATTATAGTTTGTTCTGCTCTGTCCTATTTTGACCACTACTATTGTATCATGAGCATTTCCCAATGTTATTAAATGTATTCCGTTACATCGATGTGCTATAACTTAACCAATTCATCATCTCGGATGTTTTGCTTTTTCAATTTTGTAAATAATGTTGTAATAAATATCTTCCTCTTAATGTTTATAAACTTAGAATAACCTAGAAGTGAATCTGTTGGATCAAATTGTATGAACACTTTCTGGGCTTCCCTGGTGGTGCAGTGGTTGAGAGTCCGCCTACCGATGCAGGGGATACAGGTTCGTGCCCCGGTCCGGTCCGGGAAGATCCCACATGCCGCGGAGCGGCTGCGCCTGTGAGCCATGGCCGCTGAGCCTGCGCGTCCGGAGCCTGTGCTCCGCAACGGGAGAGGCCACAACAGTGAGAGGCCCGCGTACCGCAAAAAAAAAAAAAAAAAAAATTGTATGAACACTTTTGAAACTCCTGGCTCAATTTGTCAAATTACCCTTCTAAAGGTAATTTACCCTTTGACCAGCAATTTGCGTAAGAGCCCCGACACCAGATTTGGAAAATTTTATTTGAGGAATATATTTGTAGTTGGAAAAAACTCTCTCTCTGTCACGACTGTTGTTACAGTAGAAAGAGGAAAAAAAAAATGCAGCAATAGTTTCTATTATTAAGAAATCAAGGTCCTTAAAATTTTTGACTACCATATAGTATTGCCAATCCTGGGCAGGCTGATGAATCACGATGTGTAAATCTGGGTAAGCACAACAATCTAATCCAAACTGTAACTTGGCAATTATATGTGAACAGAACCATGTTTGATTTACTTTTATCTCAATAGTTCTAAGTCTCTTATTGTACGATACATGCATTGTCCTTTCCAAGTGTCTGCTCCTAGAAGGCAGTGTTGAGTAATTTGTTGTGACAATCAGCCCAATCATTAATATTAACACACTCAATTTCTTCATATGTGAACCATAGTGTGGTGAAAGCACTTGGTGCAGAGGGTGTTTTTTGAACCCATTCTGCTTTTCTTTCCTTTTCCTGATACACACTTGTACCTGATACATTCACCACCTCTTCCAATCCAACTTAAAGATAATATACAGGCTCTCTGCAAGTGAAGAGAGCAGGATGCCCGCTGTTTCTCTGTCCCTTCTTCCTGCACATCTATCCCCAATACTCCATTCCATCACTGCCATCTGTCCCAGGTCAAGAGCACACTTTTGTGGCGAGCTTAGAGGAATTTATGTTGGGATGATCTCTGTCTCTTCTTTTTTCTCCTTCAGGAGAGCCATGGACTCAGGTACTTTTTCTTTGGTTTTTCACTTCTTCCAGAAGAGTTATGACCACTTTAGTCAGCTTCTCACAAATGCAGTTATCTTCTTTTTGTCTCTTCATCTCTTCCCTCTTTCTTCCAACTCTTGCCCATTTACTTCAAGAAAGGTTCTCTTCCTTCACATGCTCTTTTCTTACTCCTTTTCTCTACATCTTGGTTAACAAGTCATACATCTTTGTTAAGGAAACAAACAAAATCTTCCATCCACTCTCATGTGGAATGCTTAAAAGGGGGACTTGAGCTGGTGGGTCCTCTGCCGGCAGAGTGTAGATATGAAGAAAAAGACAAGCACAGAGACAAGGTGGGAGAGTGAGCACAGACTTGCTGTCAATCCAGCAAATTGGGTGGAGAAAAGCAAAAGCTAAACATGGGATTGTGAGGAATAAGAAAGAAAGCCAAGAATGAAGTGTGCAAATGGAAGACGGTTTAGATAGATTCCAGAGGCTGAGCAGAGTATTTTTTTTTTTAACCTACTCTCCACTGTACCTTGTGTAGTTAGCTGAGAATTATTAATGGCCAGTGCCTTAGTCCACTCAGGCTGCTATAACAAAAAGTACCATATGGGGCTTCACTGGTGGCACAGTGGTTAGGAATCCACCTGCCAATGTAGGGGACACAGGTTTGATCCCTGGTCCGGGAAGATGCCACATGCTGCAGAGCAACTAAGCCCATGAGCCACAACTACTGAGCCCGCGTGCCACAACTACTGAAGCCTGCACACCTAGAACCCGTGCGGTGGCAACAAGAAAAGCCACCGCAATGAGAAGCCTGCGCACCGCAACTAGAGAAAGCCTGCGCGCAGCAGCAAAGACCCAATGCAGCCAAAAATAACTAAATAACTAAATTTATTTTTTAAAAAAAGTACCATACAGCTGATGGCTTAAGCAACAAACATTTACTTCTCACAGTCTGGAATCTGGAAGTCTGGGATCAAGGCACTGGAAGATGATTCTGTATCTGGTGAGGGGCCACTTCCTGGTTTATAGATGGCTGTCTTCTTGCTATGTCCTCACATATCAGAATGGTCAAAAGAGCTCTGTGGGGTCTCGCTCATAAGAACACTAATCCCATTAATGAGGGCTTCGACCTCATGACCTAATTGTCTCCCAACAGCTCACTTCTAATAGCATCACATTGGAGGTTTGCATTTCAATATATGAATTTGGTGGGGACACAGACATTCAGTTTGTAACAGCCAGGAGTGAGTGGACAGTAGTTAGTGTTGTTGAGGCCTGAAATAGTGTCATGGAACAGTTAACTATACAAGTCCTGCACAGTGAATGCCAGAAAAATGGGAAAAGGTGGGAAGAAAAGAGAAAGAGTAGCTGAGTTGTAACCACTGCTGCCAGAGAGGTTAGAGGAGGAAGAAAAACAAGGCATTATCCCTAAAAAATGTCCAGAAATTCTCTTTAGATAGTCTTTTCAAAAGTTTCCATTTACATTCTCTTCTGTCTTGAAGACAAACTTTTATTTTTTTAATTAATTATTTTTTAACCATTTAACATTATTTATTTTTCTCTCAAATTCCAAGAATCTTTATTTGCAAAATGAGAGGATTATTGTCCCTGAATGCCAGTTTTTTAAGAAATTTTTATTTTATATTGGAGCAGTTATTGAAACCAGAATTACTCTTCATTCAACTAAATGTTTGGCTGTATTTACTGCCTAATCCTATATTAGTATTTTTCTTCTCTTTATATCAGGAAGGTATAGTATAAATGTCCTTATCTGTAGAAGTCAATTGGATTAGATGATTCCTAAGATCCTACCTAGCTCCCCACTGTAATTGTGTATTTTCACTTGCATTTTATAAGGATTTATAGTCCATCTTGGGAATATAACAATTTCCTTTCTTTTCCCACCAGGGATTGCAATATAAGTTCCAAATAACCAACTTATTGGAAGCTAGACTAGTTGTATGCTGAATTTCTGAAAATTATTTGAAAATACTTTGAATATACGAAGGAGGTTGAACTAGGTGAACTTCACAATCCTTTACCTCTTAAAATTCTATAGTGTCAAGAGAGTGGCATGGACTTATATATACTACCAAATGTAAAATAGATAGCTAGTGGGAAGCAGCCGCATAGCACAGGAAGATCAGCTTGGTGCTTTGTGTCCACCTAGAGGGGTGGGATAGGGAGGGTGGCAGGGAGACGCAAGAGGGAGGGGATATGGGGATGTATATATACGTATAGCTGATTCACTTTGTTACACAGCAGAAACTAACACACCGTTGTACAGCAATTATACTCCAATAAAGATGTTAAAAAAAAATTCTATAGTGTCTTGTAATAAAATGCAATGTATGAAGATTTGTTTATTTTTTTAGAAGAGCAAATGTTTTTAAAGTCACGGCTCTTGGAATGATCAGTTATATATATTCCTATTAGCATACCTTTAAGAAACTTGTTTATAATCTCCCTATATTTTAAAAGTCAAATCTCTATACACTAAAAAATCTATTTAATCTACATACACATCCAAAACTTTAAATTTCATATTGTAAAATAAGTGAAATTTAAATTATATTTCTGATATTATGACTATTACACAGGACTCAGTTAACTCTAGGACCACCACCACATAGAGTGGAAAATTCGTTAAGTATGGAATTGTTCTAAGGCAACAGAAGAACAACAGGATAGAATTATACTATATCTTAGATCTTGTAGGTTACAAGCCATAGTGTTATTCCTTCTCTAAGAACATTTAAAATCATTTGTTCTTTTGTTTTGAATCACTGAAGCATTTTAAAGAAATCTTTCTAAAAGTAATAAACTAATGCTTTTTCAGGGAAACTTTCACTCTAATGTCAGAACCACTATCAACTTTCTACATTTTTTTTTTTTTTTGCGGTACGGCCATGGCTCACGGGCCCAGCCGCTCCACGGCATGCGGTATCTTCCCGGACTGGGGCACGAACCCGTGTCCCCTGCATAGGCAGGCGGACTCTCAACCACTGTGCCACCAGGGAAGCCCTACATTTTTTTTTTTATTAAAAACTTTATTTTTAGTTTCACAATGTGGAAATTTTTTTTTGTCCAAAAACCCCTTATTTTTGCAAATGCACTAATCACCGAAGTATTTTTAATAATTATTTTTTTAAGATCCTATTAAACATACATTTACTGAATTCAAGGGAAGTGTAAGACATACTTACAGGATAGAATGGAATATAGAATAATCAGAAACCATAATTGTTACCTTACAGGATGGAATGCTGTTCCTTAACAAACCACCAGGGCCTGGTAATGGCAGAAGACTGTGTGTGTGTTGCAGAGGAGGTGGTGTTCAGGGGTAGCACTGGCTATGAAAGTAAGTGGTAAGGAGGTAAATAAGAATCAATGTTTCTTTATCTGAGCTGTCTCAGATACGGGTGAATGCCTCCATTCTCTTTTTGAGCAGCCATATTAACTACACTGTTGTCATACAGACATACAGAATTAGATGCTAAAAGCTTAAAATTTTATCTTTTCTTCATTTTCCTTCCTCCCACTTCCCCCAGTACCATGGGTGTTTAAGGCAATGCAAAGTGGGCCAAAAATGCCATTCTTAATGTGGGAAAAATATACTACCTAAATGTGCTCAGAAAACAAACAAGGAGAGATTTCAGTGCTTAACTGTAGAAATAACCAGTTACAAGTCAGAAAAAAACTATCTGCCCTGACACATTTCCTTTTCAGCATTATGTTCAGTGCTGGTCAGACAGATACAAGTTTGGGAAGAGGATTTAATGTCATTTCTTCCAACTCTGGAAACAATTTTACTGGGAGGCTCAAAAGTCCAGGTAAGACTACCCATTTCATGACTTATGAATCACTGATTGTACATCTTTATGGAAGAAAATTATCTTTCTCTAGCTGTTCAGAACAAACAATGTTTGCAAAACATCAGGATTCCAGAGAGGAACTGGAAGAAAATAATTTTGCAGATTTCATCTGTTCATTTGAAAATCTGTTAACCTATATCTTTCCAAAAAAGCTGTCTTTATTTTATTACAACCGAAGTTAACTTTCTCTTTAGTAGAATAGGGTCCACAGCTGCAAAACCGAGACAATTAGGCTAAGATACGCTTCCAGCAGTGATTCTTCCGCTGAAAAAAAACTCAAGGAAGTAAGCATGCTTATTCATATGAAAATCAACACAACTATTCCAGACAGAACCTTTCACTAATACTGGAGAAAGAGGTTTAATTATATATATTCCATTGTGGCATTACTCATTCCTATAACATGTTTTTGCAAAAAGAAAAAGATTCAGTACTTTAATAAGGTTTTTTTTTCTTTCAATGTTATCATCCCCATCCATTGCTGCAACATAAAGATGTGGTATGAAGAATTTCCCATCTCAAAGAATGCCTTGTATCCCCATCAGCAAAGTAGGCACACTCTGGGAGGCCAGCCAGGATGTGGGACTGGCCTCCTATAAAGCTGTTTGTATATGTACGTTTAAACGGAATTTTACCTGTATTTGCAGTAGTTTTAGATTTACTAGATGCTCTCTACCCTTCAAGAACACAATGCTAATTCGAGGAATTCTTCCCTTTTCCCGTTTTTGCAAAGAAAGGAAAAATAGACCCTAAAACAAGTTTCCAGATTTTTTGGCAATCGTTTAAGTACATTTTTGGAGGTGTTTTAATACTTTCTTTGGTTAGAAAAAGTTCATGCAAACCAAACTCAAAAATTCTACAGCGTGCCTTGGGAACTCTATTCGAACACACGCCAGGACTGTTCTAGCGCTGTCGGATTTTTACACCGTGGAAATAGAAAATATTAGCCAGTAAAATAACAAGCAGGTTTTCCGGAGGGTTGAGAAGGTTGGAATTAAGTTACCCAGCAAACAAGACAGTTGTCAACGCCGCACTTCGGGTTTGTGGGTTCCCACTCCTCCCCTCCTCCCTACGCCAGGACGGTGGTGGGCACGGGGCAAGATGGGCGGGGCTGAGATGCTCTGGAACTGCCAGTTTTCCTCCCAGCGCCGCGCACCTGCCACCCCCACTCCCTGCGGTCGCAGCCCACTTCCCGCAGGATGCCTGGGCCACCCGGGAGGGGCGCAACTGGCCCACCAGCCTCGAGCCGGCTCGGGCGGGAGCAGAGGCGAGACTGGCGCCCAGATTAGTGGGCTGAGCGTGCTATTTTTTTTTTTAAATCAGCCTCCCGGGGGACGTTGGATTTGGCGGGGCGTGCTCTTTGAAACACTATATTGGGAACCTCACACATTTAAAAAAAAAATTTTTTTTTTTAATTGCAAACCTTCCCAGTTCCCTCGGCAGCTGGAGAGCAGGCCCGAGGCGGCGTTCCCTCCCTCCCTCCCTCCCTCCCGCCACCCCCGTTTTCCTCCTTCCCGCCCCCTCCCCCCGCCGGGAGCAGGATTCGCGGGAGCCGCCCCCTCCCGGGCGCCCACTTGGTTCCTCCCAGCTGCCGAGTGAATGGGCCGCCCTCCGGATTCCGCGGAGGGGGCGGCGGGAAGAGGCCGAGGCCGAGGCCGAGGCCGAGCCCGGGCCCTGGCGGCCGCCGCCCCCGCCCCCGCCCAGCGGCTGCCCACGCCGGGATCTGCGTCACTCGGCCGCGCGTGGGCGGGAGCCAGAGCGGCGAATGTACCAAGAGCGGAATCTCCCAATGTGACAGCGGGCGGGGTGGGGGGGTAGAGGCGGCGGAGGCGGGCGGGGGAGGGGGAGGGGACGGGCAGCGCGCGCGGGGAGGGAAGGGAGGCGGGGAGCAGGGGGGAGGACGCGGCGGGGGAGGTGCCGCCGCCGCCCGCGCCGGGAGGAGCCGCCGCCACCGCCACCGCGGCCGAGCGAGCGCCGTCGGGGCTGGCGGGCGGGAAGGAGTGGCGGGCCCGAGCTGGGGGTGGGGGGAGCAGGGAGAGAGCGCCCACCACCTTTCCTTCCCCCATCGATGGGAGCGGGGGCGACCCGGCCGCAGCAGCCGAATGAGAGAGAGCCGGGGGCCGTCACTTCGGAGTTGCTAAGGCGTCCTGGGGGAGAGCGCGCCAAGACCGCTGCAGCCGCTGGCCTAGTACGTACCAACTGGCTGTCCGCCAACTGCGGGATGCGTTCAAGCTCGTGCGACCGCGGGCGAACTTGGAGCGGCGGAGTCTCCGGGCCGCGCCGGCACCTGGGGAGGCGGGCGTCCAGGGCAGCTGGCCCCGCGCGGCCGCCGCCGGAAGGAGAGGGCGGCATTGGGCTCGTGTGGGCGATTCCCGGAGAAATTCGGTGCGCAGGGGCAGCGAGAAGAGGGCGAGCGAGGCAGCGGGGCCGACCTGTGCATTCTCCTCCCAGAAAGCCGGGGGCGCAGCGTCCATTCTCCTGACCCGACTGGGGCCGTCGCGCGGGGCGCGGAACGCGGAGCGGTGGTGGGTTGCGTGGTCTGTGGTGCGCGGTGGGTGCGCGCGCCGGCCCCAGAGTTTTGCAGCCACCTTCCGCAGGGGCAGAATCTTTTTGTTGGTTTGTTTACTTTGTAAGAGTGTTGCACTTAGAGCTTTAATTTTCGTCCTGGGTATCCTCTCCTTTGGAATGTAGTTTTCTTTTGGAAAGCGGAAGGAGAGTTTTGTTTGGAAGTGGCTTACAGAAACTTAGCACTGAGGTGCGATGGAAGCGAGAGACTCGTGCTCGTTAAGGCCGAGTGTGGGATTTGCAAACACATGCGGGACATACAAGCTTTGGATGCAGTAGTCTGTGACCTTATTCATGGAGAAACGTTGCAAGTGCAATCAAATGCTTATGGGCTGCATTGTCAGGGTTCACAAGGCGCAAGATATGAAACGACACTTCGAGTGAGCCTAATTGTTGTAAGATCTTGGGGGAAAGGATAATTGAATTGGAATATATTTGCATTTATAGGTTCCGCAGACCACGTTTTGTAGCAGGTGATCAGGAGGAATCCTTGACTTGCATATACTTAATTCCTTACTACGTGAGATCCGGGAGGCATGGAAAATTTGGGGGTAGATGTCAATTTAAAATTTCCTTCCGAAAGAGCTGATTTGGAGTAACCTGTCACTACCAATTGGTTTGCCAGTGACGTGTCTGCAAACTTAAGGAGTGCAAAGATCAGAGCTGAGAGGGAGATACTCGGATCTTGTTTTAAAATATTTTGGCAGTTTTAATAGATAATATTAGATTGCATAGGAACTGAATTTTAAAAAGATTAGTCACGTAGGAAATGCTAGGCTGTTTTGTTAGAGAAGTGCGCACGCAATGAAATACCTTCTTAGATTTTCACTTTTTTGAAAAATTTCCCCTCTAAAACATACCAGATTATGACACGTCCTGATTTATGTGTGGGTTTTAAGAAGGAATATTGGGAGAAAGGATGCAGAGGATTTACTTTCTCTATTTCGGGTGGGGACTGATATTTTCCAGAAGACCTAAAAAGCTGCCTCTAGTCTAGTCTAAGTGCCAGTAAAAGTGGCTTAGATTCAGGGGATATCCTTTTTTCCTCCATTTTCCAGCATTTGAAACATTTAATATTTTCGTTAAGTTTTACAAATTATGTTGTCCTTATAGGTATTACCTTGCATGTAAGTGTTCTCTTGAGAGTTTATAAATGTCTGGCAAGGTCAGCCTTCTTTATTCCTGTTTGACTATTAGTTATTGGAAAATCAAGTCTTGAAAGAAAATGTTAAGGAACCATTGGAAGCTTTCTTGTTTTAATTTTACTATTTTTAACATCTTGCACAAAAGTTAATATGCCATCCTGGTGTTGGAAAAATTTCGTTTTCCTTGGCTCTGGTGATTTCCTATTATATGTGAATAAATCAATAATAATAATAAAAACATGGAGGCAGTGTAGACTTTTATTTCATTCTTCCTGCTAATTGTGGATGTAATGAACATGACAGAAATCCTTAGGAATACTATAGCTGATACAAGGAAATTTAGTGAGCTTATATAGCTAATAAATAATTTGATATATCTGGTGAATACATCTTGTCTTGTTTCAGAATTATTAATAAAATTGAATAATCTCAGCTAAATTAATTTAAAAATTTTCTTTTTTGATGACTAGTAAATATCCATTGCCCTGTAGAAAAGTTAATATATTTTCATTCTCCTTGTTGCTATTTGGAGAATCAGTTAAAGTATTAGATATTTTCTTTTAATCACATATTAAGAGCATATTGATTTATTATTAAAGATTTTGGGTGTTTGTACCATGGCTGCTTTGAAAGAAATTATAATGTATGACAAAGTGGGGGAGACCTTTGAAGAATTTATTGCATGAACTTTAAAAATTTAAAGTAAAAGATGGTTGCATGGAAACAGAAGTATGTCAGGTTTTTGTGTCTGTTGATCTAGACTCTGTCCTAAGACTTGGGGTTCATCTATTCCATTATGGTAAGTCAGGTTGTTTTTGTTGGTGCTATTCATGTGCATTATTGGAAATAAAAGCTTTGTACAATTTACCTTTAAGTGTGAAGCTGTATTCTGGATACTACAGAAGCATGGTATATTTTATGTTACTTTCATGGAAATGACCATTTTTTAATATGTTTTGAACAGGTTAAGATCTTGCTTGTATAATCATCTTGTGTACGCATATTTCATGTGGAGTTTATTAAAAATAATAAGGAATAAATAATGCCCACTTAAGCATAATACAAGGTTCCTAGCCCCTTTGCTTTGGATTTAGTTTTATTTTAACTGCTTCGTTCATTCTTTTTAGTAGAATGAAAAACAGTACAGTTTTTATATTAAATGCAAATTTCCTTTTTGATCTGACATTTTCAACAACTAGTGCAGTAGTAGAATATACTCCCTTAAACTTAACAATGGAACAAGTGGGAAATTAGAGAAGTTGATTTTGGGGGAAAAAGTAGCAATCCTCGTCAGAATTCTCACAGCTAAAACATACCATTAAGCTTTCAAATAGTTTTGTCATTTCTCAATACATTGTATTTAGAGAGTTGCACCTTAACTTGTACAGTATGTTAATTTAATAATTTTTAAAGATAAATTTCTGGGAAAAAAATGATAAAATTTATATGTACTGTGTGCATACTACATGCTCAAATGGCACTTAATGTATGTTGAATAATTTGACTGTTAGTTGATTGAAGAATTTCCATCCATATTATATGAAATACTAGTGTTTACCTGTTGGTATCACAGCTAAGTTAATGCATAGTTATTGTTTAATTGCAAAATAAATCTGATTTTTTTCTAACTTTGATAAATTTAGGGTTATACACTGAAACTTTAAAGTTTTGAGGTTTATAAGAAATTTTTTCCAGCTTCATTCAGAATTCAGAAAAAATCAGTAGGAGAGAACATTTTAAGTTTCCTAAATTACTGTTAATTCATTAGAAGCTATATGTTTAATTCATAGCTATTATAGTAATAAGATCCAAAAATATCTTGACTTAAGATATATCCCTGCATGCTTATTAATAAATATGCCTAGTTAAATTGTTTGGTACTTAAAACACATACACAGGAGTGAGGACCTGGGTCGACCTGCTATCTTAAATAACCCGTCATGTAACTAAACTACATTTAATTATTTTAGGTTGAGTTCTAGGACTGGGACAAAAATGAGAAGAATTCACTTCCTAGGCTTAAGGCTTATCCTTCCCTAAGCCAAATTCTGGCTTGTTATAAACCTTTCCAGTCTCAACCTGTAGTGTACCCATTGTACCCTTTCCCCAGGCTCCTATACCTTCAGGCTACATTCTCCCAACCTTGGCAATACTTCCGAGGCTTTAAATGCGGTCACTCGCCTCAGATTTCCTATCTCCTTCCTTGCCATTTCCCATCTCTAGCTTTCATTCCCTTAGCGTGTACTAAATCTCATCTAGGTGTTAGAGGAAAACAGGCTGGTGGAACTAATTCACCTTAATCTGTAAGTGACTCATGAGCTAACGCTTCCCAAGTTTTTTCACATTTTTTTAGAAGTCTGTTAAGAGGTTGCTGTTAACTTAGATAATTTTAAAGTAAAAATTTCAGGCTGTGTTGGGAGGCAGGAATTTACAGTCCTCTGCATAAATAAGTCAGATTTTACTAGGATTTTGCCCTTGGTTTCTCCCCACTCCTGGCAGAGTCTCTCTTCTTTGGAATGCCATGGACTTCATAAAAGTGTGTGTATACATATATATTTCCTGCATCACGAAGAGGAGGATTCAAGTGTAGTGTTCATGAATGCATTTGAGTCTAATGATCATTTATAGGATTGATGTTTATTAGGGGATAACATTTTAATTCGTCGAAACCAAGAGGAAAGAGACCTGGGATCTCTCGTGCCTGAAATTGACTTAAAAGGCTGCTTTTGGGGCTGGGCTAACATGATGTCTGTTGTCGCCGCAACCACGTGTGTTCCTGTAAAGGGAGAGCATCCGGCCATCTTATGGGAATCCACCACACAGGCTATAAAAAAGGGGAAGTATCGAGGATGAGAGAATGAAAAAGATTGTAGGTAAAGTAGCAGGATGTGCTTTTGTTAGATTGGACCCTAATTTACACAGAGGTTATTCCTTTTGGAATATAAAAGGAGGCTGCTGATCAGATTCTGACTCAAACGTTGGGTTTCATTCAACAGAAGCCTTTATAGAGATGTTGTTCTACCTTGAACGCTTTGCTGGGAGTAGAAGGGGATAAAAGATGAATGAGAACTAGTCCCTACCATCAAGGAGCCTGTAGCCTAAGGTAACCTGTTCTACAGGACCATGGCAGTCTGCTTCTCTGTTCCATGGCTCCTTATGTATTGAAGATAACATTTGGCATAGCATTTATCAGAGTGGTTAAGTGTGTGTTTACTCGTCTGTATCCTGATTCTTAACAGTTTCTCTGTGAAGAACCATTTGAGGAAAGTCCAGTGTTTGGCACAAGCATAGGGGCAGGTTAAGGACCACAGAGGAGGCTGGACAGGTCTGGGATGCCTATATGAGTAGTTTGGATTTTTTCCTCCATGAAGTGGGGAGATTTGCATAGGTGAGTAAAGAGCCACACCTGTACTTTAGGAAGATAAAGTTGGCATTGCAGTATGGGAAGTATTGAAGGTGAGGTAGCTGTTTTCAAAGTTGGGGCAAGAAGCAAGGGGAAAATTAGAATTAGGTGCTTTTGAGGCAGAGAAAGAAAAAGGGTGGTGATGTGGCCTAAGGACATGTAGATTGGAGGAAGGAAGAGGAAAACAAAAACATGAACGGATAAAGAAAATATGGTATATACATGCAATGGAATATTACTCAGCCATAAAAAAGAATGAAATTCTGCTATTTGCAACAACATGGATGGAATTGGAGGGTATTTTGCTAAGTGAAATAAGTCAGAGAAAGACAAATACTGTATAATATCACTTATATGTGGAATCTTAAAAATAAAACTAGTGAATATGACAAAAAAGAAACAGACTCACAGATACAGAACAAACAAGTAATTACCAGTGGGGAGGGGGAAGGGGATTAAGAGGTACAAACTACTATGTATAAAATAAATAAGCTACAAGGATATATTGTACAGCACAGGAAATATAGCCAATATTTTATAATGACTATAAATGGAATATGACCTTTAAAAATTGTGAATCATTATGTTGTACACCTGAAACTTATATAATATTGTACATCAACTATACCTCAATAAAAATTAGAAAAAAAAAAGGAATCTCTACTTTTATTAATCCAGGAAACTGGAAGAGTAGTGGTGCAACTAAGAGAAATGAGAGTTGGGAAGAGTAGATTTGGGAATCTGGAAGAAGGGAGGAAAATGAGATAACATACTTGCTTTTGGACTTACCAAATTTGAGATGTTTGACAATCTCCACATGGTAGTTGAAATGCTGAATTATCAGAAAAAGTTTGGGTTCTCAAACTTTTTGGGTATGAAGATCACTTTTTAAACTAAAAAAAAAAAAGCAAGTACTCATTAATTTTGCTTAGTGTTTGTTGATATAATGGCAACAACTGTGAATTCAGTTACACTTTTAAATGAGTTTGTATTAAATCACAAAGTATTTATTTACTTTTATTTGCAAAGTAGATGTATATGTGTGAGACAGTGCTTGGTGTATGTTTGGATTTGAGAACACTTTGCAGGAACTCCACGAACCACTGGTCCAAGCTACAGATAGCAGTTTGGAGGTCAGTCTGCTATAGGTGATATTGAAGCCTGGGAGTGGACGAGATCATCATGGGAGAATATGGAAAGACAGTAGAAATGGGATCTAATATAAAACTTTGGAAAATTCCTGCACTTACAATAGAGTAAGGGAAGGCAACATAATATAGCAAAAAGTCAGGTGAAGAGTGTTTCAAGGAGTAATGTCAAGCTGCAGAGAGGTTAAAGAGACAGGAGTTCCTCGAGAGTTTTGATCGAGGAGTCAGGACAGAAGGCAGGCTGAAGCTTCTTGGAACAGATTGAGGCAGGTTTGAAGGAATAGTTCTTCTTTTCCCCTGTGACCATTAAAGACTCTGCCTTACTCTAAATCCCCACGTCCCAGCTTGGAGAAAGTCAGAGAAGCTTTGTTTCCCATATTCATATTAAGTGCTGTGTTGTGGTTTGAGGACAAAGCTGGAGTTGACCAGTCAAGTTTTCTGAGCCAAACCAGCTCCTTATTTCACTTAGCATAGTTTAAATCTGGCAGATGACTGATCCTACCCCATAAGGAGCCAAAGTGAGTTTGTTTTTAAAAGGTTCAGGAACAAATCATTACCATTTAAAATAGATCATGGAATAACAAACAACAACAAATGGCCTTAGATGAGTCCATTGTTTAATTCCTCTTCCTCTGGAACTGACCAGGCTGAGGAACATTTAAGCTGGTGCAAGTGGAGGTTTGCTGTATATAGGCCCTTGGTTTAGCTTTTGAGTGAAGTTAGAAAATGGGTAACTGGTTTCTCTTAATTGTGGAATTTATAAAAAGGTCACACTCAGCATGATTGTTCCAGCATCTCTTGAACAGGCCAGGTAACTGGCGTTTGCAGCTGAGTAGATTTACTCTACTCGCAGCTTCCTATATTATACAGCATTGTGTTAGGATCCTTTCACGTTTACTTTAGATTGGAGAGATGAAGTTGTCTTTTGATTTATTTGACCTGCATGTCGAAACACGAATAGATACAGGGTTTGTAAAAACAGAAAATCTCATAAAAATTTTCTTTTAAATCAAATCAAGTTAATGTATGAAGTGGTGGTTGTTTAAATTATCCCAACAGGCTTTGTAGGAAACTGAAACATTCTCTTAAAGCAAAAAGCTTAGGGAGAAAACTCCTTTCCCAGCAGTAAGTGTGGGCCTTTAGAAAGCCTCCTGGGAGTCTAAATAGTTCACTTATTTATCTTTCATCTGGTGTCTTGACTTTGGAAATGTACACTGGGTCCTATCAGTCCTTATGGGGATATTATAATCATAACTACTTTCTTACCGGAACATGAGGGATTTCTCTTAGGAACTAGTGGGTTTCCTTTCTTTCTGGGTAAAGATGAGAAAGGATAAAAGTTGAAAATTAATATCTTCTAAAATCTTTGGCTTATCTCAGAAGAATAAAACCTAAGTTTGGGTTTTTAGTTCTCCTTTAGTTTCCCTTTTACATTTGTCCATCATATATTCTTTGTTCTCTTACTGCTCATAAAAAGATTCAAGAAATCTGTTCTAGATTTTCTCATGTAATTTTTACTTTATTCCATAATTTGGGGGAGTATATATGGTGAGATAATTGATGACACCATAAATCTTGCAAGGTTACAGTCCTCTTATAAAAATGATTTTGTGTGTGTATGTGCATACATATATTTATGCGTGTGTATAGATATTTTTTTGTGTGTATACTCTTGAGTTGAAAGCCCGTGGAGCTATTGCATTAGGTGTATGAAGGGAAAGTAGGTTTCCTTTCCTCTACCTCAGACACTTTCTAGAAACCCTTCCATTTGGTATAATGTTGTTCAATACAGACTTTAACTTGTGTCTGTAACTCCCAAGAGCTTGTTTTTGTGGGTTAGTGTCCAGCTGGATGATAGATTCTCTCCCCAAAAAGTCTCCCCTGGAGTGGGAGGACAAAGCAGATCCTCCTATGGGTGATTCAGAAGATGCAGGAATGTTTTTTCCAGAGAACTGAGGTGGCATGAACATGACGGTGGTCTCAAAACCTGTAGGAGTTCATGGTGCCCAGAGAGTGTACTAAATAGGGATCCTCTAGTGTAGTTTGCCAAATTTGCCAAATCATGAGAGTCTGCTGAGATGCAACCCAAGGACCTAGGAAATTTTTTCAGAAGCACCCCACATGATTTCTTGGCTGTCAGCAGACGTTTAGTGGGCTCAGATGCAGTCTTTTTTAATGTATCTTGGGAAGTCATCAGGTCACCTGGCAATGCCCTTATAAAATAAAGAACCATAAAATTTGAGGAGGTCAGTAATTGATTAGAGCAGACTGTGGATGACACAGAGGTTCCAGGAGATGGGGGCTTCCCAGGAGTCAGTCCTTAGGTGGTAGGGAAATGCATTCTCCTTGGATGGGATGACTGAAACTGGAATTCTGGGTAGAATTCTGGTTGATGGCATAAAGCAGAAGTCCCAAATGTGGTGATCTGGTGTTCCTAATATTCCTCTGCTTGTCTTATTTCCCAGTTAACAATTGCTCCTTACTTTCTGAGTTGAGAGTGGAGCTTTCACTTTCCTTTGGTGTATGTATTCTTTTGGCCTACTATAATTTTTGCCCTTAGAGGGCTATAGGGTCCTTTTAATCCTAAAGGTGCATTGATTACAAGTTTGTTTCTCTTAAATGGAAGTACTTGCCCAACTCCTCTTTGCCTGTGGAAGGTCTCCAGGCAACTGTGAATAACTTTTAAAGGCTGCTAAGAGGTCAAGCAGTGCTTTGCTGGGTCTTGTTCTGTCTCTTTAAAGGCAGACTTCTCTGCCTCGCTTGAGCTCTAAAAGTATTGGTTCCTTGTCTCTGTCTGAGGCTCTCTGCTGCTTCTTTGGAGGGATCTTCCACCCTCCTTGGCTTCATCCTCTGTCTCTAACCCTGAGATGCACTTAGGCTCCAGTCTGTTATTTTGCACACAGGACAGTTCTACTTAAGCATTCTACCTTGTGCCATGTTCAAGTGCCATGTGTTTGAAAGGGAATTCCATCATCCCTGATTTTCTGTATCCCCAATGCCTGTTGCAGTTCTAGACATTTCCTCTCCTTTTCATCACTTACATCTAAGTGATCACCAAGTCTTGTCTGAATTTTTCCTGCCTCTTTTTTTCTCAGTTCCTAAGTATACCACCTTCTATCTTATCAACTCCAGTTCATACTGAAATCTCTCATCCTCTGCCTGCCAGACTAAGCTTGCTACTTTTTTTTTATAAAATGGGAATTAACTCTACCTATCTCACAGGGCTGTTGTGAGGATTAGACATAATATAAAGTGTTTGTCATACAGTGTGACACGAAATAAGTATTCAGTGCATGGTAGCATAGTATACTTCTTACCCCCTTCTGAATTTGATTATCCTTCACTTTGCCTCTGTGTCCACACCATGGAAGCAGCAAAGTGAATAGTCAAAAATATGGGATATAGAGCCCTGTGAGCCTTGGTTTGAGTCCCTAGACTTCTGCTTAGCTATTTGTGAGATCTCAGGCAAATTACTTATCTTCTTTGAGCCTTTATAATTTTTTCTTTAAAATGGAAACTATTACTGAATATTGACCATTAAGGTTGATAGGAGAGTAAAATAAGATAACTTAGGCGTAGAGAGAATGCTTCCTTAACAGTCAGTTGCTATGCAAATGCTGCTTGTTTTTTATTCTCCCCATACTGAACTCTTAAATCCTATAGTGTCTAACAAATAGGCTTAAGAAGTTTGGAGCAAGTGTGATGAGTATTTCCTCTTCTTTTTGCAGGTTAAGCCCATCCACAGTAATGGCCACGGCCCTACCCAGGACCCTGGGGGAGTTGCAGCTGTACAGAATATTACAAAAAGCCAATCTGCTTTCTTATTTTGATGCCTTTATCCAACAAGGTGGTGATGATGTCCAGCAACTCTGTGAAGCTGGAGAAGAGGAATTCTTGGAAATCATGGCACTCGTGGGCATGGCTAGCAAGCCCCTTCATGTTAGGAGGCTACAGAAGGCTTTGAGAGACTGGGTTACAAACCCTGGCCTTTTCAATCAGCCGCTGACGTCCCTGCCTGTCAGTAGCATACCCATCTATAAATTACCAGAGGGATCACCAACCTGGCTGGGAATATCCTGCAGCAGTTATGAAAGGAACAGCAATGCCCGGGAACCTCATTTAAAAATCCCCAAGTGTGCTGCCACCACCTGTGTGCAGAGCTTGGGACAGGGGAAATCAGACGTGGTGGGGAGCTTAGCGCTGCAGAGTATCAGTGAGTCCCGACTCTGGCAAGGCCACCATGCCACTGAGAGCGAGCACAGCCTCTCCCCAGCTGACCTTGGCTCTCCAGCTTCCCCAAAAGAAAGTAGCGAGGCGCTGGATGCTGCTGCCGCGCTCTCTGTAGCAGAGTGTGTGGAACGAATGGCCCCCACGCTGCCGAAAAGTGACTTAAACGAAGTGAAAGAGCTGCTAAAAACCAACAAGAAGTTGGCCAAAATGATTGGTCACATCTTTGAGATGAGTGATGATGATCCACACAAAGAGGAGGAAATTCGAAAATATAGTGCAATATATGGCAGATTTGACTCCAAGAGAAAGGATGGGAAACATCTCACGCTTCATGAGGTAAAAAGCCCACATTTTTCTTTGTGCATATGTGGTGTGTTGTGTCTCTTAGAGATTAATTTGGTAATAGTTTGCAGCTAAGGAGATACATTACCTGAAAGCAGTATTAAAGACATTTAGGTTTAGCAAAATGTAACTCTTTAGTGAAAATAGACCATATCTATTGTGTGTGTTAGGGTATTTTTGTGTTGAATTCAAACATGTTGAGCTTTGGAACTACAGTGTAGGGTGACTTTTAGAAAAATATCAGAATTTAAGCAGTGAGAGCATAAAGTCTTTGCATGTACAAGTACAAGGCAGTTTGTCTTTTAATTAAGAAATAAAATGAGATTTTAAGTAGAACAAAAATCATTTTTGTAGACTTTTTTTAGAAAAAAAATTTGTAAACAATAACCACAACTTAAAAGTGATTTTCAGCTAGCATAGAAAACAAAATTATTTTAGATGAATGTTAGAAGAATTATTATAGCTTTGAATATTGTTTTGGTTTGACATTAAAAATTCTCATTTTATTTTTGTAGCATTCTATCCAGAAATACTTTGCTTAAGTAGAAGAATGCATATACGTATGTGTCTTTCTCATTTACTCCCTTTTTCTTGTCTATCTGGCCAACACATCATATTTAAGACTCAAGCATCTTTAAGACCTTAAGACTCAAGCATAAGCTTAAGTCTTTTTTGATATGTTTTCCCCCAAGTGACCTTTCCTTTCCATTTTTATCCCTGTATAATATACACTTCTGTCACAGTAACTTCAGCACTTTATTGTACTTATATATATACTGGTCTATCCCTCACAGTATACTTTGGGATTCTTCAAGGCAGAGATAATGTCTCATTCATTTTTATATTCTCAGAATCTAATGTACCCAATAAATGCTTGAAAAATAAATGCATTTCAAAAGTTAAAAAACGATTTCACAGCTAAAATTTATAGCCATTTATCTGCTAGAAGAAAGAGAAACTCTCCTTGAAAAAAATGTTCAGTTGAATGCAGTATTTCATGTTAGAAACATTAGATCTTTCCCCCCCAGACTTATACTTTAACACAAAAAAATATTATATATTTATTGAAAAAGTATTCAATCATTACAAAAGGATATGAAGTAATTGAATCTGTAAACATTCAGATTCTTTTCTTTACCTATACAAATGTGGGATCATATTTTGTACACTCTTCCTCCAAATTCTTTTTTTTAAACTTAACAATATACTCAAAGTACAGTGTACTATTAGATATATTTTTTAAGTGATTACATATAGAGCTACCTTATTCATTTATGGGTTATATTATATTTCACAATATGAATGTGCTGTTATTTATCTTAACCATTCACTTTTTGATGTCACTTAAGTTGTTTCCATTTTTAAAATTTTATATATGGTAGGACGTGAACATTACACATATATATCTTTACAGACTTGTGCATGTTTTCCTATAGAATAGAGTCCCAACATGTAAAATTATGGGATCAAAGAATAAGTAGATTTAATATTTTAGTAGATACTGCTAAATTGCCTTCTAAAAAAGCTGCAGTTTACATTTTCACTATCGTTGTATGCAAGTGTCCATTTTTCCACTCTCTTGCATTTATCATTTTTAATCTTCGTCAGTCTAAGAGATGAAAAAATTATCATTGCTCAAATTAACTTTCCTTAGTGAGTATGAGTATCTTTTCTTATGTTTAACAGACATACAATTTTATATTCATATCCTTTGTTTTAGTGTTGGAGTTGTTTTGTCTAACCTTTAAAATATTGGTAAGAACTTTTTATATTTTAAGGATATTAACCTTTGTCTTATGTTGTAAACATTTTCCCAGATTATCATTTGTCCTTTGACCTTTCAGACTGGTTGCCATGTGGAAGTTTAATTTTATATAGTAATATTCATTGATCTTGTCCTGTGTGATTTCATTTGTCTAATTCTCTATTCCTTCACCAGTATAGAGTTAGATTAATTACTGTAGCTAAATAATGTATTTTAATATATGGAAAGGCAAGTGCCCCTTCTATAGTACTGTTCTGCAGCCTCTGTTTTTTTAGGTAATCTTACACATTTCTCCTTCCAAATGAAATTTTTAATGCATTTGTCAAATTTCCCCAAAATTTCTGTTGGTGTTTTGATTAGAAATGCCTTAAAGGTATAGATTAATTTGGGAAAAAATGATATATTTACAATAATGAAAACTCCCGTACAGTAATATAGTATATGTGTTTACTTAGATCTTTTATATTCCTCAGTAATTTCTTAGTTCTTTATTCATAGGTTTTGCACATTTCTTGTTAGGTCAAATACTGTGTATTATATATGTATATTAAATGTCTGTATCATAAACGTACATTTATTTTGCATATATATACAAGTATATAAGATATAAAAGTGTATAATCGTAAATGAAATTTTTTCCTGCTTTTTAAAATTACTATCACTGGCCGATTTTTGTATATTAATCTTGTTTTCAGCAATTTCACCATCTGATATTTTAAAATAAATTATTTTAGGGCTTCCCTGGTGGCGCAGTGGTTGAGAGTCTGCCTGCCGATGCAGGGGACACGGGTTCGTGCCCCAGTCCAGGAAGAGCCCACATGCCGCGGAGCAGCTGGGCCCGTGAGCCATGGCCGCTGAGCCTGCGCATCCGGAGCCTGTGCTCCGCAACGGGAGAGGCCACAACAGTGAGAGGCCCGCGTACCGCAAGAAACAAAAACAAAAAAAAAACACAAAATAAATTATTTTAGATATGAATGGATACTGGTGCTTAATATCAGAAGTGGTTAGCAAAATTAGTCACAGGGGATTCTGTGATTTGATCTATTTTGGGCATATCCTTTTGTAATTGTTATATATTGTTGCCATACAATAATGGACTCACAAGAACTTGTGAGTAGATCTAGAAAATACAGGTAGCATTATAATTTGGATACACTTTGACACTTTCATTACCTATGAACCAATAGAGAAATCTACTACAAGGTCGTCAGTAATAGGAAACAAAGGGCAAAACATGTTGGCGGTTTTAGGTTCATGCTATAATCCAGTTTTCATATAATTTTTAAAACAGAGCAGATGAAACACAGTCAAGGGCCTGTCTTTTTATTAAAGCAAAAGTATGTTAAAGAGATGACTTTAATAAAGCCTATCAACCTCACGTAAAAAATCCCAACCTACTTTAAAAAAATCCAAAGTGCATTATTTCACACTTTGCTTTTGCTAAGGGGCCCTTTGCTTCTTTGGATAAATAGGCACAGGTGGTATTTACGTAATGAGACCATTGTGGGTTTCCCAAAATAAGGGAACAGTCAAAATGAATGCCAGCGGCTGAGATGTGGGGTTGGGGGTTTTGGAAAGTGTGGCTTGTGAAGCTTAACTTAGACCACTTATTATTTGTAACTCAAGTATGTGAGTCTGGTCTAATAATATAGTTTAGGATAGAAGTTTATGAATCAGGACACTTGCTTCAAACTCGTAACCATTCAAGAGTTTGGTGGAAATCACAAAATCCTGAGGGAATTAAAAGAAAGAAGGTACTGTCAAGTGTACCTTTTAGGTACACTTGTGATAATTTCACATTTTTTCATTTGACTGTTTACAATGAGAGAAAGATTTTTGAGTTTTTCCAAATTCCTAAGATTAAAGAATGTTACTAATTTGTTCTCAGTTTCTAAATAAGGAAATATGTGACTTATTCTTAATTCACTTTTGGTAGTATTTCTGAGAGTTTTCTTCATATAAACACTGAACACTCACTCTCTTTCAAGACGTATAAGTAGGTCACGAGCAGATGAAAATCAGGAAGTTACCTACACCTGAAAAAATTTTTTCAACTCACAAGCATATAAAATTCTTATTCTTTTTTTTTTTTTTTTTGCGGTACGCGGGCCTCTCACTGTTGTGGCCTCTCCCGTTGCGGAGCACAGGCTCTGGACGCGCAGGCTCCGCGGCCATGGCTCACGGGCCCAGCCGCTCCACGACATGTGGGATCTTCCCGGACCAGGGCACAAACCCGCGTCCCCTGCATCGTCAGGCGGACTCTCAACCACTGTGCCACCAGGGAAGCCCTCTTATTCTTATATGCATTTTTATACTTGTTTCCAAGTATACATTGTAAATATATAATTCTTTACATTTTACAGTAAAGAATTGTAGAATGAATCATCGTTATACACACTGTTTTTAAGCTAGAGAATCAGTGATGGTCTTAGGACATGGCTAGGTATGGCCTGGCCATAGGAGTCAGGCCGTGAAGATGGTGTGAGGGGCTGAGGCCTAGTTACTGGTGTGGGACAGGTGCTAAGGGACAAACCCAGAAGCAGCACTAGAAGGAAGTCCAGGCAGGCAGAGTTCCGTCTGTCCAAAGGTGTGTTGGCAGAGTATTTGGTAAACTAGTTAAGCAGTATGCATCAAATCTTAAAGAAATGAATGGATAAAGAGAGAGAGACTGAAAGTTGAGAATAGCAAGGCCGTGGAGAATGTAGGGGCTTGTAATATTCAGAAATAAAAGCACATAGACAAGTCGGCATTATATCAATAGAATAATTGTCAGCAGATAGCAACGTCCAGCTGAAGAGCTCTGGAAATCAAAGATAGGAAGGGGAAGAAGAGGAGAATGTGGAGTTAGTGGGTAAGTTGTAGACCTAGTGGAAATGCTACAGGAACTGGAGTGCTAAGCAGGTTATTAACATAAGGACCTAGGCCCACAGAATACATGGTGATGCCAAGTTTAGGTCAGTTACCACTGTAGTGTTGAGAAGGCAAGGCTGAGTGTTTCAGAGAAGCCCAACAGTCTTAGTTCTGAGAGAGGGGGAATGCCAAATCCGGGAACCTCTTAGACCTGAACATATTACTAGTGCGTTATGATGCTGAATTCCGAACTCTCAGCTTGCGTGGATCAATTTCAACGTCTAATACTTGAAAAGAAATGTTGGACATTCCCTTTTGATCATTTAAAAAAGTGGATTATAGGACTATTAGGGTAGTCTTTCTTCTTGAGTCACTTTTGATAAGTTACATTTTTCTGAGAATTTGTCCATTTCATCTAAGTTTTCAAACATATTGGCATAAAGTCGTTTATCGTTTTTAAGACCTAATATTGTTTGTACATTTGTCTCTTTTTCCCTGATCAGTCTTGCCAGAGGTTTGTCAACTATATTAATCTTTTCAGGGATCTGCAAACTAGAGCCTGTGAGCAAAATCTAGCCCACCTCCAGATTTTGCACATAAACTTTTATTGGAATACAGCCATGCCTATTTGTTTATGTATTATCTATGGCTACTTTTGAGCTATGATGTAGCATTGGGTAGTTGTAACACAGACTGGCCTATAAAGCCTGAAATATTTACTGTCTGACCTTTTACAGAAAAGTTTTCCAGCTTCTTTTTGAGGAAGCACTTTTGGCTTAATTGATATTTTTAGTTGTGCTGTGTTTGTGTTTACATCTACTTTCTTACAGTTTATTGTTCTAACTTATATTTCGTCCTGAGTTCATTAATGTTCAGCTGTTCTTCTTTCCTCATGTAAGGAGTGAAGGCCATAAATTCTCACTATGTATTGAATTAGCATTATTCCCAAAGTTTTGATATGTGGTTATTTTATTATTTTTAAATTCTGATTATTTCTCTTTTTATTTATGACTTCTTTTCTAATCCATGAGTTATTAAGAAGTTTTTTTCATTTCCTAATATGAGGGGGTTTTTCCTTTATTCTTTTTCCCAGTGATTTCTAACTGAATTACATTGTGGTCAGAGAACATGGTTTGTATGATGCCAGCCCTTTAAAATTTGTTGAGATATGAGTTATGGCCCAGTATGTGGTCAGTGTTTTTAATGTGCTTCTGCAGTTGTTGGTAGAGTGTTCTGTATATGTCTGTTTTAACAAGCTTATTAACTCTGTTTTTCAAACCTTCTATAGACTGTTTTTTGTTTTTTTTTTTGTCTGCTTGCTCTATCAGTAGCTAAGAGTTGTGTGTTAAAATCACCTACTCTGATTGTGGAGTTGTCTATTTCTCTATGTATTATGCAGCAACCTTATTAATCTTTAATAATGCATTTAGTTTTAAAAAACTTTTTTGTTTGATATTAATATAAGTACATATGCTTTCTTCTTGTTAGTAATTTCTTGTTACTTATTTTTTCCATCCTTTTACTTTTAGTTTTTCTGAATCCATGTTTTAGATACATCTCTTGTAAATACCAATAATTGGATTTTTTAAAAATTCTCTTACATTCCTTGTCTTTTAACTGCAACATTTGGTCCATTTACATTTATTATAATGACTGATGTTTTGAATTTATTTCCTTTATTTTATTTTGTATTTCTTCCCTTCCTCCTCTTTATATCTCAGATTTACCATCTGGAATTAGTGTCCTTTAGCCTGAAGTGCATTATGTAGAATTTTCTTAATGAAGGCCTACTGATAGCAAACTCTGTCCTTCCTCACCCCATTGGAAAATATCTTTATTTTGCCCTCATTCTTAATTGCTACTTATTCTGGGTATCAAATTCTATATTGTCAGTTATTTTCTGTTAGTAATTGAAGATATCATTTCCTTGGCCTTCAGCTTTCATTGTTGTGTTTAGAAGCCAGTGGTTATCTGACTATTGTCTGCTTTTGAAATCTTCTGTTTTACCGTGCCCCAATTTCTTCTCTCCTTCTGACTTCTCAATTTTTCTTAGTCATTTTTACTATATTACTCTTTAGTCATATTTTCAACTCCTTTTATTTCTTTAAATGAAATCTTTGAGGGTCTGTTTCTGCTGTCTGTTGTTTCTGCTGGTTTTTACTTTTGGTTCCTTGTTTCTTTGGATGTTTTATGATTTCTGTCTATGAACTCATATTTCTTGGAACTGTGGAAATGTTTTGAGGCCTAGGAAGAAAATGGATTCTCCTAGAGGCTGTTTTTGCTTCTACCAGGCACCTGTACTCTGCACATAACAACTCTGGGACCCTATGAAAATTAATTCTCAGGCTGTTTAGTGTGAATTAGGGCTGAAAATCCATGTGAAGAGCTGATTTGGGGTTATGAAATCTCAGGAGAGTATCTTCTGTTCTCTCCCATTTTGTAACAAGGTTAAAGACAGGTAATTCTCCTTGCATTCTCCTGTGGGGTATGGGTATATTTCTAATTCTGTCTTGCATCAGGCTGTAGTACTTTCGTATTGTTTTTCGTAGACTCCTCAGCCTCACCTTTGATGGATACTCGGCTTTTCCTGTTATTCTCTTCCCACACTCACCAGCCCAATGAGGGTGTAAAGATTGAAGTTCATCTGGTTTAGCAACTGTCCTCAACTTACTCCTTTGAGATACTGTCTTCATTCATTTTGGCCTGAATCATTCTTACTGTCTTGCTGGCTTATTGATGCATTTAAGATATTTTTTCCTTCTATTTTAGCCAACATTTTTCCTGTGAGAAATGTGAGAGGGGCCGGTCACGGTACCTAGCCCTCCCTGTGCTAGAAATGAAAGTCTTGATTGCCTTTAGAGCCTCCCTATCACACATCCCTGTCACACAGCATTCATGTAGTATTTTTATGCTAACACTTACTTGAAACTTAATTGAAAGTCACAATCATTTGATTGTTAAAGATTATAACTACCAGTAGAGAAAGTTTTAAAATCTAGTTAAAAATAATAGAAAGCTAACTTTAAGAAATCTTTTACATGAAGATATGAATGGAATTTTGGTATTTTTAGCCATGAAAGGAGGAAGTGGAGGAAGTAAGTAAACCAATGAGGGAGAATATCTTATTTTATACTTTTAACAAAATTAGAAACTTAAAACTTTTAAAAAGCTAGCTTGGTGCTGCAGTGAATGATTACTGGTTTTGGAGTATTTGTATCATTTTTCTATTTAAAATATATCATAATAGTTATTGATTTAATTATTAGCAACTGGGAGCATGAAATCGAGAAGATACAGAAAATACATTTTTGAGGGGAAAGCTTGATGAATCAGCTTCATGTTACAACTTGGGGTGAGCTATAATTATTTCTCCAGCCTCAGTTTTTCTACCAGAAGGCTCTCTGAGGGCCTGGAGAGTTCAGTATAGTTTTTCGGTCTGTTGGAGCCTGAATTCAGTAACAAAGATTGTGTTATGTTTTTTTTTCTTGGTTTCTGGTAGGATGATGGAAGGAATCCTAGAATATTGTTTTATTTTCTGCAGTTTTGAATGAGCTGGTACCTCTGAATGTTGTCAATTAAAATATCTTACTGACAATCAGAATTTCTCCATACTAATTTAGATTTATGAGTACAAAAGAGAAACAGCTACATAAAAAGCAACTTGAGAAGGATCTTTCAAGGTCATTGTAGCTACTGCTAAGCTGAAATTGAAGTTAATTTATTTAGGAGATTATTCTTTGGAGTATGTTTTACTTTTAACTCCTGTAACATTGTGCCTGTCAAAAGCACTTAGGGAAGAAATTGATATACTGAGGATTCTTTAGGAGGAGGGGAGAAAGCTGAAAATAAATTCCTCCTATTATGTTTTTATATTCAGTTATGGGTTTAAAATAAGAAGCCTGGGCTTATTGTAACCTTGCTGCCAGTAGCCACATTACAAGCATATTGGTGATATTGCAGGTTTGGTTCCAAACCGCCACAATAAAGTGAGACACACAAATTTTTTTTGGTTTCCCAGTGCATATAAAAGTTATATTTACACTATACTGTAGTGTATTGTGTGCAGCAGCATTATGTCTAAAAAAAAGTACATACCTTAATTAAAAAATATTTTATTGCTAAAAAATGCTAACCATCATCTGATAACACAGGGTTGCCACAGACCTTCAATTTGTAAAAAAATTAGTATCTGCAAAGTGCAATAAAGCAAAGCACAATAAAATGAGGTATGCCTGTATTTGAGAATAAGCCAGTGTAACCTACAGTTGGAAATCTGGGGAGGAGGATATTAGATACCTATATCATACCATATACTGCATACCATAACACATTCTAGATGGAGTAAATATGTGGAAAAAAATAAAACTATTAGACTAGATTATAGGAGAACATTTATATGTATTAGGGTAAGAAGGGAGCTTCTGTGCATAGCACTCAAGACAAAACTATAGGGCTAATGACAAACTATGAAAAAATAAAAAAACAAAACCACTACATATGAAGAGTTAATGCTCTTCATACATAACGAATTCCTTAAGTCCCTAAGAAACAAAATAGTGGAATAGAAGAAACAGGCAGCTACCATGAGCAAGCAGATTTTAAAATAAGTCAAAAACATAAAAATTTCAGTGTTATAGCCAAAGAAATGCAAATTATAACCAAAAGTCATTGAAAATACATCAGATTGGTAAAGCTTTTAGATAACAGCCAGTGTTGGTCAAGATTCTGGGAAATGAACTCTTCATATAATTGTTGGTAGCATTAAGATTTGAAACAATTTTTTTGGAGAGTAATTTGATGAAATATGTAAATCTCTTAAAATTTAGTATATTCTGTGACCAAGAAGTTTCTTTGTACTAATTTATTCCAAGTAAATAACTGAATATGTGTGTAAAGATGCACAAAGAATGCTCTTTGCAGCTTTCTTTGTAGTACATGAAAAATGAGGGTAATGTCCAGAGTGAGGTTGATTTAAATAATATATTGCTATTTTCTACAATGTAATATTATATGTCTAGGTAGTAAAAATTACATTGTACAGGATATTTAAATTCATTCATCAGTCAATCAGTGTTTATTAAGCTTACTAACCATGCCAGATACTGATGTAAAGAAGCCAAGTCTCTGCCTTAATATATGAAAAAGTAAAAAATGCAGCATACGTAAGTGAAGGAAAGGAAGTTACACATCTACATTCACATGTATATATGTACACAGAGAAATATTGGAATAATATGCATTAAAATATTAATAGTCATTCTGGATGGAAGGACTGCATGCTGCATTCATTTTCTTTTGCTTCTCTGTATTTTCAAAAATTTTAAATAAGAAAAACTGTGAATAAAGTGGGATAACTGGGTAGGGAGAAAGGTAAATGCCTGATTCTTTGTCAAAGGAAAACGAGAACTAATACTAACAATAACTTTGTGCCAGCTGTCTTCTCACTTACTTCTTGTTACAGTCCTTGGAGGTAGTGATATTATCCCATTTTGTCTCTGAGAAAATTGAGGCTCTGAGAAGTTTTTACATGTCCAAAATCACACAGCTGGTAAGTGATGGAGCAAGACTCGTCCTAGGTCTCTCTGCCATCACATCCCATCAGTTTGCCGTCAATCATGCCTGGAATGAGTATGTTTCTTGCTTTTTAAAAAAGCCTGATATACCTCTTGGCAGTTCCTTACTTACATCTATTTAAGTTGACAAAATTATGTGAAAAACATTTTGTAGTCTAGTAAACAAATTATAGATTTTCAGTTTAGGATAACCTTTGATATTTTAAATTTTAGTACAGGTGTTTGGTCAACTAGCAACTCTATATTGGCAATATTTAGCACTTAGATGAAAGAGTTGAATTAGATGAATCTTAGAGATTTAGTGACTCCAAGACCTTGATTTTCCATTATAACCCTCATTTGTGATAATGCTTTTACTGATTTTATAAATACTTAACTAAAATCGTTTTTTATTTCTTCCTAAGAATTTTCATGTCAGTTCACCTTAAAAAAAATATCTGGGGCTTCCCTGGTGGCGCAGTGGTTGAGAGTCCGCCTGCCGATGCAGGGGACATGGGTTCGTGCCCCGGTCCGGGAAGATCCCACATGCCGCGGAGCGGCTGGGCCCGTGAGCCATGGCCGCAGAGCCTGTGTGTCCGGAGCCTGTGCTCCACAACGAGAGAGGCCACAACAGTGAGAGGCCTGTGTACCGCAAAAAAAAAAAAAAAAAAAAAAAATCTGTAAGACTATGTATACTCACTTGTAGTTAAGGAAATATTATCAGCATATCATAAAATCATATCCCTTGGTTTCTCATAAGCAAAATAAGATGCAGAACATTTTTTAACTTTTTATTTTGCTTATTTTCTATAAACTCTCCTACTTAAACAAAAATAAATAAAGCATATAAATAAATAAAACCAAGATGACTATTTTGATTAGTTCAAGTTCTGAGAGATGTAGATAACTTGATTTGCTTCTGAAATTAGGCAGTAGGACTAATTAGGAGTAAAGGCTAACCTGATTTTCATAAATTATGATTTCATTATATAATGATGTGACTTCTTATATTCTTAAGTGAAACATTTTCTGTATTGATGAAATAAAAATGTTTATAATTTTTAAAACTTTGTTTTGAACATGCAGCTCACTGTTAATGAAGCGGCTGCTCAGCTTTGTGTGAAGGATAACGCTCTACTGACAAGAAGAGATGAACTTTTTGCCCTGGCTAGGCAGATTTCTCGAGAAGTCACCTATAAATATACTTACAGAACCACCAAGTAAGTGTTTAACTTATTGGCAGTATTTTTGCATTGTTTGTTAGAAGTAGAGCTTGAAACACCATCCATTGATAGAATATAAGCATATCTGAAAAAGTTGAAGTGTGATTATAGTTCTATAAGATTAAACAGTGAAGTGACTTTTCAAAACATTATTGCTGAAGTGGTTTTCATTGATTTGTTTAATCCTCTTTTATTGTCTTTTGAAAGATAGTTCCCTAGGACTATAGCATTGGTTTGGTGTGGTTCTCGACATTCTTCTCTCACACAGATGCTTTCTTTGGTTTTGAGTGTGATGATGGGATTTAGTTAGTCATCATTTATAGACCTATTTGTATACCCTACCAACTACATGAACTTGTTGAACTCTCTGTGGAAGCAACGTGTTTCCTTTTGCAAGGTGTCTGCGATCTAATGAGATTAGCTGAATAGATAAAAAGACTCCACTGCCCAGTATTTAAAGGAAAATTGGAAAATACTAGGTTACTAGCAAGGGCAATATGGAACATGTGTTTGAAATAAAAAACCCCATGTTGAAAAGCAGTGGTGATTTTAAAATTTAATGTAAACATACCTTATTATTCTTCATCTTATCCTCACTTGAAGCCTAAGCATTGTCTGTAGATAGCAGACCATTTTGATTTTGTTCACTTATTCCACATGGACCCTGATTTCCAGTGTACCATCGGTTGTGCTTGCCACTGCTTCTTGGAGGAGATGCATTAGTGTGACTGAGTGTGTTAAAAAAAAAAAAAAAAACACATCCTGAGCACCCTTTCCAGCTCTAATAAATCACATTTTCTGGGGATGGAGCCTTAGAGTCCAAACATTCACAAGCATCTCCTATGATTCTTGTGTATATTCAAGTTTGAAAACCACCGATACAGGCACTTGCTGTCATCACCATTATTTTCCCCAGCTCACAGCAGCTTTGTTGTCTGTCCTATCTCAAGAGCCCATATACTTACAAACTGGGAACAAGTAAAATTATGCAAAATAAATGAACAGGATAAGAGTACACAGCAATATTATAGGATTATTTACAAGATTCTTTTTGAGTTGAGTGATCAAGAGCTGATTTTTGTGACTTTGTTTTCTTCACTGTATTATACAATATTTTCTTTCTGACTGCTTTACTTAAATAATTTTCTTTAATCAAAGCAGTACGTGTACATGATTTATGAAGTCACATAGTACACAAGGCTTATCACGAAACTCAGCGGTTCCCCTGCTCCATCCCCCTTCTTTCTGAATACTGCGACCCAGAGGCGACTGCTTTCAACAGCTTTTAGTTATTTTTTGTAGTGTTTATTTACATTTATATGTTTTTAAAGTTAAATCATTTTAAAATACACAAGACTTTCACATTATTTATAAGCCAAAACTATGTATAAAGCTAATGCAAAAAAGTTGCACTCTCATTTCTGTCTCTTTTTACTCTGTTCCTCTTCTCATTGTAGGTAGTTTTTATTAATTCCTTTTTCATCCTTCTAGTGTTTGTTTATGCACATGTAAATAAATATGTTTTCTCACTTATACTTTTTGAAAAAACAATAAGTAGCATGTGTCTATATTATTCTGTATTTTGCTTTTAGTTTAACGTGTCTTGGAGATCTTGCTATATTAGTACATATACATCTTCCTCATTATTTTATACAGCTGCATGATACTGCCTTGTGTGGATATACCATGATTCATTTAACTAGTCCCCTGTTGATGGATACTTGAGTTGTTTCTAGTCTTTTGCCGTTATAAGTAATACCACAGTAAATAACATCATACATATCATATTTTGTTGATTCTGAGGTGTATTTTTCCACATTTTAACATCTTGCAAGTTGAGGTATAACTTAAAATTTATGACTTGCCATCGTTTAATTGGCAGTTATATTTCATGTATATGTAGGTGCTTCTGTGGGAGAGATTCCCAGCAGAGGGATCCCTAGGTCCAGGGAAAATGCATTTATAGTTCTGATAGACAAAATGCATTTTAATCTCATGTAGCCTTAAGCATTTGTCTTAAATGGCCATTTTTTTTTATTTTATCCTAAATTATACTGATCCATGAAGGGTGTCATGGAATACAGTCCTCCTTGATTTTTTTCCTTTTTCATTATGTGGTACTCATTAATACTTATTGAGTACTTTCTGTGTGAGGCATTCTTAGGTAGTGTGCAATAATTTTAAAATGTGTAATATAACTGTGTCTGCCTATTTCCCCAACGTTAATTTAGAAATGATAAAAAGTCTCTTTTTCACTATTTTAATGTTCATTATGAAGTCTTATTTCTGGTGGCAGGGCTCCAGGGTTATATGTTTTGGTGGAAGCTTATAGATTGAGGTGCCTTTAGAAAAAATTTGTTACCTTCTCAAGTTTTTCTCTCTCCCCCATTCCCCTCAGATCAAAATGTGGAGAAAGAGATGAATTATCCCCGAAGAGAATTAAAGTGGAGGTATGATTATGTATTATATTTTCTTATGCTAATAATGTTTGCTTACTAGTTCAAACTAAAAAAAAAGAATGGTCCCATCAACTAGTGAGAAAATGTGAATTGTAGAATCTTAAACATTATATAGAATTTGGTTGCTTTGAAGTATCTATAGTAATTTGAACTAAGATACTCAGAAAGTTCTTAGAAGGAAACAACAATGATAAGCTTGATGTCCAGTCAGTTTATCAAGGGTTGATTTGTAAATAGATGTTTCTTACAGATTTAAAACTCTTTACTGGTTAAACTATTCCTTTTATAATTTTATTTACATCATTAGTCATCTTATCAAATAGACTGAGAGGAGCTAAGGTTTAATTTCTTTATATTAAATATCTGAGAGAAGTGACAATTTAGTAGCTGCAAGTTATGGGGACTTTAATTAAAAGCCTCTTTTAGGGGATCATGGTTGAGGCAGTCCTTCTGATTTCAGACCTGCGAGTCGTAAGGTGAGTTGAGCAAGAAAAATGTGTTTTTCTTAGGGCTGTCAGAACTGGTTTCAGAATGACTGCTCCTTAATTTGGATTGAATACTTTTTTAAAGGCCAGTCTGCAACAGAGCAGAAATTTGAAGTCAGGAAACTCCTTCCTTTTTTTCTTGGGCGGGGGATAGCGGTCGGTGCTCTTAGCCATTCATTATTTAATTTCAAGTTAAAGAAAACAAGCTATGTTTAACTACCCTAAATTTCTATCATCAAATTATTCTTACTAGTAATTTGTTAGTAGCATCTGTTTGTATGTAATAATCTTTCATTTATACCAAAGCCAGAGTTAATCTTTTAAAAACATAAATCCCTTTTCTTGCTTCAGTCTTTCCAGTGGCTTTCTACTGTGCCTAGAATAAAATCTACGCTTTTTCCTGAGGCATCTAAGACCCTGCATGATCTGACTCTGGCTTGCATCTCTAACCTCATCTGCTACCACACTTCCCCATTCTTACTGCGTCCCAGCTCCACTGACTGACTTTCTGTTCCTGGAACACGTCAAACTCATTTGTGCCTCAGCCCTCTCTGTTTGTTCCTCCGCTGTAGATCTTTCTGTAGATCTTCACATGGCTTCAGCTCATAGCAGAGAGTTTTCTCTGACTTCCCTGCTTCCCTTTCTAAAGAGGCACTGTTACCCCAACATCACATTAAGGCTCTTTGTCCTGGCTTGTTTTGTTTTCATAGCACTTACCAGTTTCTGAAACTATTATATATTTATTTTTAATTTATTATTGGCCTGCCCCATTAGATGACAATAGAGCTCTTATCTGTCTATCCACTGCTTTTACTTAGTTTATAATAGTGCCTTGCACTTAATAGAACTTAATAAAATCTGTTAGGTGAAATGATGAATGGCCATGGGTAAACATCTTTGACTTCTGAAAGCTTTAGCCCCAAGCAGTGGTTCTCAAAGAAGAGAAAAGTGTTGTCCAAAACGAGCACCTTTTTAAAAATTGTGTTTATATTTGTAATCTATCTCACTGTTATCTCTGGAATAATGTTTAAGATGGGTTAGCTTCAGATACCACTCAGAAAATTTATTGAAATGATCTAAGGCCACTGAAAGAGCTAACTAGTGAAATAGTTTTCTCCTGTTGCATCTCAAGATAATAAGAGAGTATCCCTGTGGATTTAGCTGTTACTGACTCTACCACTGAAAGGGAAATTGGATAAACAAAGAAACTGCTAAAAGGCATGTGCCGTTGGAGGATTTAGAGGAAAGAAGGTACAAAACCTACCCAATGTCCAGTAAAGGCAGGCAGCTACTAGGTTAGAAATTACGTCCGCCTCTCTTTCTCACCATTGGCTCTCCATGTCATCATGACTCAAGCTGTTCTCACATTTAAGCCCTGGTTTGTCTAGCTTCAGAGGTCACTAGTGAACATTGAAGTTTGAAATCATGAATCTCATGGACTCTTGGAGCTATAGTGTTTTCTTGTTAGGCTGTGTTGATAAGTCTTTCTGACCCTCTCAATGGCCCTGGTCTGAAATGTAAACAAGTTGTTTCTTGTATCCAGTTACAGTGTTGTGAGTTTCTTTTTAGGAGCTCACAATGTTAGGTTATAGCATTAGATGTGACCCTTCTAGTCCTTTATATTCCACTAGAGATAATTGAATTATAGTTCTATATGATTGGTTTGTTACTTTAATAGACATCACAAAGCCATTTGAACAGTTGCAGGTTTAGAATTAAGATAATCAATGTTTCCTTTTTCTGTGAATAACAGTTCTAACCTTTCCTAAATAGACAAGTGACTAATCAACCCCAGTTGTCTGTAAATGTTCTTATACTAAACTCTTGATTTTGTTTCCCAGAAATGAATAGCGACTTTAGCTTTGAATTTAGGACAGTAGTTTACTTTTGTTGGTTTGTTTTAATTTTGTCTTGTTTTTGCTTAGTTTTTTAAAAAGTTTGTGTTTTGCAGAGCATCAGTATCTGCAAAATGTGTGTGTTATACATGTGTGTATACCTACACATGTATATAGTGTATTGTGTAATCCTTTGCAAAATACACAGTATTGGCATAAATGCTGTCTAAATTCCCTTGTGGTATACTCTAAGTCAAATTCGAGATACTGGAGCTGTTCATTTGGTTGTGGAAGCTGATACTGAGGTAGTTAGTATTGGTCGTATAGGGTTACTACTCCCCTAAGAAGATTTTTCACCAAGCGTTAGTGCTTTATTTATGTCTACCTTCTGTGTGTCTACTGGGGAGGAGGAGAATTTCTGGCATGAGGAGAGATTAGAGGAGGCTTTATTGAGGAGATACCATCTGAGCTGGGTTTTAAAAGAAGGATAGGATTTCAGAAGGTAGGGATGTGGGGTGGAGGGCGGAGGGGAGTTGCAAAGAAAGACTAGCATGGGCAAAGACACAGAGGTAAGAAAATACTCTGTGTGTTTAGAGAACAATGAGACCAGTTTGTCCAGAATATGTGGCTGACACCAAAGACAGTCATAAGTAAAACTACAAAGATTTTAGAATTCTTTGAACATACTGTTTGTCTTATTTGATTATTTGTTTTGTGATTCTTAGCTTATTAACTCTCTATTAAGAAAAAGTAATATAAAAATAAACTTAACCCATTGTAAAGCAGTATAAGATTCCTAATTACTAGGCTCAAATTAATGAGTCCTTTTTTCTCTTCCTTTTCATCTTTATTTTTCCAAAATCCTTAACAGCAACCAATGAGCATACATGCCAAGTTGCTAAGTTTTTTCAATCTTAAAAAGATCATTTTTAAGATCAGAGAACAAAAAGAAATGTCATGTCCAGTAGATGAAATAGAAATAACTCAAAAGAGACGTGTAAAGGAAAGAGAAACGTTTTCTTGTATGCCGTTTTCAGTGCATGAGTATACACTAAAAAAAATTAGTGCTTTGTTCAAGCTCAGTAGTTGTTTACTTATTGCTAAATGATGTATTTTCCTGATGTTTGTGAAGGGTTGGGTGGAATGAAATTTTAAAATCCTTGTCTTATTTTTCTCCTCTTATTATATAGTAGGTTGTTCCTGCCCTAAGGATAGTTAACTATTTATTTGATTGTCATTGTTGTTGTCATTGTTTAATATCAGTATATATGCTGTGAAGTACTCAGGATAATCTCTTGTCCTTGAATAGTGCTCCTTCCTACAGGGCATGTAAGACATTAAAAGACATAGAGATTTTGAACTTTATAGTTCCTAGAATATATGAGATAGTCACAGAGGAAAAAGCCTGCTAACTTCGGGAGGCCTTATTAGGGTAGCCTGTCATTTGGAATGCAGCCTCTAAGGAAAGCCTCTTTAGCCCTATATGTCAGTACGTGAGGTTTGGGAATATCCTACTGAGGCTAGATGAATAGCTTGTCCACCTGGAATACAACCTTCTGTGTGAATCTGCTTTCAGCTAAACTGCAAATGGATTATGCTTATTCTTTTCTTTTTGATCAGAGGCCTCAAATCCAGCTCTGGGTCAGTTGTAGAAATAACTGTTTGTTTTTTTTTTTAAATAACTGTTTTTATTGAACTTGTATGCCTGTCCCTGCTAGGCATTTGAAATTATCACAGACCTTGTCTACTCTATATGGAGGCTTTATGATTTCCATTTACAGCCAAGGAGAGACTCAGAAAGGGCTTGGTAACCTGCCCAACTTTCCACATTGCAGTGGCAGAGCCAGGGCTTCAAATCTAGGTCTGACTTCTAAACTTCAAAGCAATACCACTCTCCTGGGTGCTAATGAGCATTCACAAAGCATCTTAGGTGTAAAAAACGCTATCCAGATTATACCTTTCCTCCTGCTAGTATGGTAAGAAGGGCAAAGTGTGCACAGGATTGGTAGTCTTTGAAGAAGGGGGAAAGAATCACAGTTATTTTCTAATGCAAGGAAGTTTAACAATTATACTTTTTTTTTTTTTTTTTTGCGGTACGCGGGCCTCTCACTGTCGTGGCCTCTCCCGTTGCGGAGCACAGGCTCCGTCCTGATGCACAGGCTCAGCGGCCATGGCTCACGGGCCCAGCCGCTCCGCGGCATGTGGGATCTTCCCGGACCGGGGCACAAACCCGTGTCCCCTGCATTGGCAGGCGGACTCTCAACCACTGCGCCACCAGGGAAGCCCAACGATTATACATTTTGAGTAGAAAATTTAACAATATAAGTGACAAAATGTATTTAAATATATCACCATTTGACATACTTATTTTTTACAATGAAGCAAAACAGTTTGTTGGGAAGGTAAACAGTAAATCAAGAAAAATTAGTTTGACTTATTTATACTCTACCTGTGACAGAATATATTTAAGATGGCTTGACTACTAAAGGAGATGAAAAATCAAGAGCCAAAGTCCCTGGCTCTCGTCTTCCTCTCAGTTTTTTTAAAATTAGTTATAAGTGGATTCAGTTGATATTTTTTCTTTTTCATCAAGAACATCTCCTATGAATAAACCCTGTCATTGCCTCCAGTATAATAAGTATTAAAAGAGAGGAAGGATGTGTAAAACAACCAGTCTCAGCCCTGGCGATGGTAGCTGACTAAATGGACGGTTACTGTTCATTTCTCGTCTGTCAGTTTTCTTCGTTCACTGAAATTGCTGGAGACTAGGTAAAGAGATGAGAGGTGACAGCATTCTTCATCCTGTGTGGGCTGGGAGTGCAAAGCAATCAGAGATAACTGGATGAAAGAAATGAAGTTTGTTAATAGAGACCAGAAAGTCAGAGAATCGGGGCTTGAAAAAGAAAGACTTAGAGGAAACATCTGCTAGCAGTTCCAGTGGGTTGGGGGTGGCAGAGTGAGGAAGGGGGAGGGAAGAGGGTCAGAATACCCACCTACGCTGTTACTAAGCTTGTTGAAAAGAAAGCTGGTCTAATTTGATGTAGACTCTTCCCCTCTGGATCAGAAAAACAGAAGCATTACAATCTGCTATTCATATAGAAAGTGTGAGTAGAGAAAGGGAAAATGCACGAGTGAGGCCGAGAACATCTGTTGGAACAAGTTGTTTTAAAGATAGCTAAGCAGTGGTTTTAAAGCAACTTGATAGTGTTTGGTGGAAAGGATGAGGAGGAATGGGGGTGGAGACCAATGCGATGAGAGTAATTAGGTCATGAACAGCATCCCACCCTATATCTTTTATTTTCTCAGTGCTTAGACTCAGAGTCTCGTAAGGGAACACTGTGATTAATGGCAGCAGCCAAGAATATGACAAGAAGATAAATTGCTCATAGCATGGTACTGCTGGTTCCTGGGGAAAAAGGCTTCAGAGACATATCAAAAGAGTCCTGTAGCAAACATAGTGTGAAAGAGACCATTTTCTTGGGAATGTTCTCACTTTTATTTCTAAGTCATATATTTTGGGGTCCAACGTGCTTTATATGTCATGAAGTGATAGCTGCTTAGTCCAGCAGTCTTCCCATCCACGACGAACTGTCAGAGATTGAGAGAAAATCGGAATAGTAATGTTCCCAGTTGCAGAGGGACCACTGATCTGTGTTATTTATTTCTTATTGCATGCTTGTATTTCTCTTTATTAATGATGGAGCAGTGTCCATTTTCTAAAAACTTTCGCATGTAGAGCTTGAAGTTCTCCCTTCCGGCTTTTCAATATTCTCATGGTTAATAATCCTAATAGTGGTGCCACCATATATTTGTATAGCAGTGTATACTTTTTCAAGCTTTATTATTTGCATTACTTTATTTAATCCCCACAAATCTCCATTGGGCAGTTAAGCTGTGTTTTAATCTCCATTTAAAAACTGGGAACACTGGAAATAATGAGGTTAACTTTCTTGCCTGAGATTACACTTCTGGTTCCTAACATGAGAAGATTAGATCACTCCTTTCTCCTTCTGCAAGCTCCATCAAAGATAATATTGAAATATTCGAGCTCCTGGGGGTTCTGGCCTGGGCTCACTCCACTCAGGGCCTGATGGGCTGGAACTCTCCAGCCCTGACCTTACCCCAGGTTCCAGAGTCAGTGCATCTGCCTACCGGAGGTCTCACCAGCAGCAGATCAGACTCAATATGTCCCCAACGAAATTCATCAACTTTCTGCTCTCTCCTCAAACCTCCTGGTCTTGGATTTCTGATTCTAGTGAATGTTATCACCAAACTCCCAGTTGCCTAAGCCATATCTCAGGAATTCATGTATTTCTCTGTTGCATCTGCCATTGTGTGGGACTAGGCCACTAGTCTCTGTCTTCACTACAGCCCTCTAACCACCATCCTGGACCCCCCTCCCCCAGTACACTATCCCCATCTCATTCTGATTGGGTTTTCTAATGCAGATCTGATTAGTCTTTTCCCTAGACCTTCAAGGACTTCTGTTTGCATTTAGGGTAAAATCTAAAATTCTTAACATGACTTACAAGGCCTCATAGAATTTGGCCCTGGGTTTCCAGCTTCTCAGACCACTCCCTCTTAGTGTATTCCCTGTGTTACCTATATTACCGTATGAAGTATTTTCCACTTTCTCAAGGGTATCTTGTTCTTTTTGCCTCTAGGCCTTTATATAAAGCTGCTCTCTTTCCCTAGAGATCTCTTTACTTTCAAGTCTCAGCCAAGACATCATGCCCTCTGGGAAGCCTTCCCTGACACAGTGACTCCCCTGTGCTCTGGATCTCTTTGTCCATTTCCCTTTCTACACTGTATTTGTCAGGAAGGCAGGAGTCATTGTATCCCCATCACTGAGTTCAGAGGATAGAACAAGATTAGGCAAACAAGATTGAGTGAATAAACAAGTGTTTCTAGATTTCCATTGTTTTTTCACTAAAATAGTTCCCCACCAATATAGTCAATATTCTCTTGGTGGTTTTAGTGTTAAATGCCTAGCACATTCTCTAAGATATCTATACTATGTAAATATTCTCTTGGTGATTTTAGTGTTAAATGCCTAGCTCATTCTCTAAGATATCTATACTATGTAAATATTTCTAAAATTTATCTTATTCCCCCTGTATAACAGAGATATAGTAATATCACAGCATGCTATTGTTTTACTCTGATTAAATCTGGTGGCTTTTTGGGTTAACTTAATAAGTATCAGTAACAAACATTTATTGGGTTAATTTCTGCATGCCACGCATTGTGCTGAGTGTTTTTCAAGAATTTTTTGCTTCTTTAAAATTGTTGTGAAGTTAGCTGGGTACTGTGGTTATCCGCATTTTTAAAAATTTTCTTAAAGAATTTTTTTTATTTATTTAAAAATTTTTTATACAGTTTTTAAAGGTTGCTTTCCATTTAGAGTTATTATAAAATATTGGCTATATCCCTGTGTTTTACAATACATCCTTGAGTCTGTCTTATACCTGAGAGTTTGTACCTTTACTCCCCACCCCTATATTATGCCCCCACCAACTGGTAACCACTAATTTGTTCTCTATATCTATGAATCTGCTTCTTTTTTGTTATATTCACTAGTTTGTTATATTTTCTTAGATTCCACATATAAGTGATACACAGTATTTGTCTTTCTCTGTCTGACTTACTTAGCATAATGCTCTCCACATCCATCCATGTTGCTGCAAATGGCAAAATTTCATTCTTTTTATGGCTGAGTAATATTCCATTGTATATATATATATACCACATCTTCTTTATCCATTCATCTGTTGGTAGACACTTAGGTTGCTTCTATATCTTGGCAATTGTAAATAATGCTGCTATGAACATTGGGGTGCATGTATCTTTTTGAATTAGTGTTTTTGTTTCTTTCGAATATATAAGCAGGAGTGGAAGTGCTGGGTCATATGATAGTTCTATACTACAAAGCTGCAGTAATCAAAACAGTATGGTATTGGCACAAAAATAGACACACAGATCAATGGAATAGGATAGAGAGCCCAGAAATAAACCCACACAGTTATGGCCAATTAATTTACAAGAAAGGAGGCAAGACTATACAGTGGAGAAAGACAGTCTCTTCAGTAAGTGGTGCTGGGAAAACTGGACAACTACATGTAAAAGAATGAAATCAGAACATTCTCTAACACCATATACAACAGTAAGCTCAAAATGGATTAAAGACCTAAATGTAAGACCGGATACTATAAAATTCCTAGAAGAAAACACAGGCAGAACACTCCTTGACATAAATCACAGCAATATTTTTTTTGGATCTGTCTTCTAAAGTAAAGGAAATAAAAGAAATGCCTCTACTTACTGTTGTGAGTCTCATAAAGGTGGCAACTCAAGGATTTTGTGATTTTAGCATAGGCTTTGAAGCTAATCTCTGTAGCTGTAAAATGAGGGAAACCCAGGGTTGTTTGTGTGAGGATTAAATGAGACAATATAAGTAAATTACAGAACATAGTCAGGAACTGGTTCATTGTAGGCACCTGAAAAATGATAGCTCCTCTTACTGATGTTGTTTTCTAAATCTCCTACTAGCTTACCTCACTGAACTTCAGAACTTAAATTAAAGGAGAGTTTGTTAAAGATAAAGCTGGATTTTTAGGCCTAAGTAAATTCTTAGGAGAAAAATGGAATGACTAAGAAAAGTGAACTTTTCATTTAGATTTCTAGTATATATACTTGTATAAAATTCATTCTAGCTCAGTTAATGATTATATTCTATACATTCCTCTAAGCCCAGGGTCCTTGGTCTTGTAGGGGCCTAGAAAGGTGGCTATTTTTAATAATTTAAAAAGGCTGATTGTATAACCCACCATGGAGCTACATAAGACTATTTCAAGATGTTAAATTTATTCTTGATTCTAATTATTTTATTTCATGTCTTTGGATTTTAAAAAATGGGAAATTAATTATTACCTAGGAAATGAACTTTGGTAGATGAAGTATTTGAAAACATGAGATTTGCAGTGGAGAAATAATTTTTTGAAAAGACCCCAATGGGGAAAATCTTTGAACCAGTGTTTCATATTTCAAATAAGGTACATATTTTGTTATTATTACAACTTTTTCTGCTCTGTTATTATATAACAACTTCAGTTTTTCATTATTCACCCTTTGCCACAAATATACAGCTTTATCAAACAAGGAGAGAAACGTTTTGGAAGTTAATGACAATGTCTTTGAGGGTTCCTTGAGTAGTTTTCAGTAAAGTTAGTAAAACCATGCTGTCATGATGTTTGTAGTTATAAATTTCATGTGGAGCACTAAACAGGCCAAAAAAAACCTTGATAAAATTAGTAAACGTATTTGCATATGTGTGTGTGTGTGTGTGTGTGTGTATGGTATAAAATGGAAATAATTTAAGTTGCAGTGTTGTGCAGGAGTACAGTGCCCCAAGTACACTCTACTTAATATAAGAGTATACTTAGGGGCTTCGCTGGTGGCGCAGTGGTTGCGAGTCCGCCTGCTAATGCAGGGGACATGGGTTCATGCCCCGGTCCGGGAAGATCCCACATGCCGTGGAGCAGCTGTGCCCGTGAGCCATGGCCGCTGAGGCTGTGCGTCTGGAGCCTGTGCTCCACAGCGGGACAGGTCACGGCAGTGAGAGGCCTGTGTACCGCAAAAAAAAAAAAAAAAAAAAAAAAAAAAGAATATACTTACGTTTAATATAAGAATGTACTATTTAATATAAGAATACACATAAATAAGAATATATAAGAATACACACTGATACTCAGCAGTTATTGTATGCTAAAGGCAATATCTCATTTACTTTATCTCACAACAACCCTAATAGATAGGTTCTCTTATCTTTATTATTCATATGAAGGAACTAAAGTTCAGAAAGGTTAAGTTACTCATCCAGTGTCATGTAGCTAGTAAGTGGTGGTGGAATCGGAACACAAGTGCAGGTCTTTCTAATTCCAAAGCCCTATCACCTGTCCTTTGAACTGGTAAAGGAGAAATCACAAGTCAGCATGGAAGAATTCTGCAGAAATTCAGGTTGGGAATTTACTTTGGATTTTTACCACATTACATATAACAAAATAAATTCCAGATGGGATAGAGAGTTAAATTTTAAAAACAAAAGAAGCAATAAAATAAAGCTTTAGAAAACTAGAGGGTAGATTTGAGTACTTCTCAAATCTCTAAAGGAGAATGTCTTTTTGAATAGTATAGTAATAGAAGAAGTCACAAAGTAAAATATAAGTATATACAACTATAGTATACAAAATTAAAACTTTTTTTTTTTTTTTTGCGGTACGCGGGCCTCTCACTGTTGTGGCCTCTCCTGTCGCGGAGCAACAGGCTCCGGACGCGCAAGCTCAGCGGCCATGGCTCACGGGCCCAGACGCTGCACGGCATGTGGGATCTTCCCAGACAGGGGCACGAACCCGTGTCCCCTGCATCGGCAGGCGGAGTCTCAACCACTGCGCCACCAGGGAAGCCCTAAAAACTTTTTTCATTATCAAAACAAAAGTATAAATTGGCAACAATTAAGAAAACAACACCCAGTACTGGCAAGGAAAACTGTCATATATTGCTTATGATACAATAAAGCAATAAAGGCCCTTGAGTAACATATGTAAAGGACATAAAAATGTTCATCCCTTTGTACTAATTCTACTTCTGGGAACCTATTGTATTAGATCATCTAAACTATGGGAAATCCTGTCTCCATGAAAATATTTTTGCAGTGTTTTTCATAAAACCAAAAATAAGGCAAATAATCTAAATGTCCAATATGAAGATAGTGATTAAACTGTCAGACCACCAGATGAAATGTTATATAATCATTATTATCAATGATCATAAAAATCTGTGTTCCAGTGTAAAACACTGTGGATGTATAAACTTTTAATCTTTTTCATTTATGTTTTTATTGAGGTTACAACTGTAGAAATAAGGTAATTGTACCTTGAGAGACTGAAATCAAGTATTGTACATTAAAATCTTAATCATGATTATTCAGGTAATAGGATTAAGGTGGATTTCTTTACTTCATTTTCTGAGTTTTTGATAATATGGTTATTTTAAAGTAAAAAGGACATATTCTTTGACCCACAGGATGGGTTTCCAGATTTCCAGGACTCTGTGCAGACACTCTTCCAGCAGGCTAAAGCTAAGAGTGAGGAACTCGCTGCTCTTAGTTCACAGGTAACGTCAACCACCAGTTACTATTTCATAACAGCATCCGTAGGTTAAAAAATAAATGGCTGCTTCGACTAGCTTCAGTTTTAAATTCAGTTTCATCCAAAGACTGAATTTATTTCTGGTTGTTTTTACGATGTCACCTGATCCACAGCTGTATCAGTGAGATAGCAGTATCAGCTAGGTTTAGTTTGCTTTGTGAGCAGAACCCGACATCTGCTACTTATTTATTCTTTGAAGTTTTGTAGGAATTAATACAGATTCTCTACTTAAGAAAGAAGCAACTTGATACCAGGAAAACAGCCATGTTGATTATGTGTGTAATACAACTCTGAGATAAAATAGTTCTAGTTCTCAATAATATACTAATAGTCAACATTGTAACTATTGTTGAATCATTTCAATTCATGTATAATGAAAAGTTAATTAATATGTAGCTTCAGGTGCTTTTGCTGCTAAGTTATTTAATCGTGTACACAGAAATTAACATTTTAAAAAGTCATTTTTGCCTTTTAGAAAGTACTGTAAGTTTTATTCCTGTAGATCTTCTCACTAGTGACTGCTTTTGGTCAGATTTAGTAGTGCCAAGTTTTGTGTTTTCATGTTAAGAGGATGAAAAATACATTTCCCCCTCAGAAATCTTATTGAAATTTTATTAATTAATTAGTTACAAATTTAAATGAATTGAAGTTATGGTTCCTTTTGATCTCGTTTATTTATTTATTTATTTATTTATTTATAACATCTTTATTGGAGTATAATTGCTTTACAATGGTGTGTTAGTTTCTGCTTTATAACAAAGTGAATCAGCTATATATATACATATATCCCCATATCTCCTCCCTCTTGCGTCTTCCTCCAACCCTCCCTATCCCAGCCGTCTAGGTGGTCACAAAGCACCAAGCTGAACTCCCTGTGCTATGCGGCTGCTTCCCACTAGCTATCAGTTTTACATTTGGTAGTGTATATATGTCTGTGCCACTCTCTCTCTTTGTCCCAGCTTACCCTTCCCCCTCCCCGTATCCTCAAGTCCATTCTCTACGTCTGTGTCTTTATTCCTGTCTTGGCCCTAGGTTCCTTAGAACCTTTTTTTTTAGATTCCATATATATGTGTTGGCATACGGTATTTGTTTTTCTCTTTCTGACTTACTTCACTCTGTATGACAGACTCTAGGTCCATCCACCTCACTACAAATAACTCAATTTCGTTTCTTTGTATGGCTGAGTAATGTTCCATTGTATGTATGTGTCACATCTTCTTTATCCATTCGTTTATTTGATTCAGAATAATAGTATAAGCTTTCATCTTATTCTATGAGTTAATATATTTCACCTGTTGATTTTTACTACTGTGAATCAGGATTGTTTGTAACATATATATAATTTTATATAGTAGATGCCTTGTATTGCTCTTCTATATAGCATGGCAGTGATTCCTATCTGTGTATTTTGACTGTTACCTCCTTGGCAGAATATCACTGCTTTGACTGTCATAGGTATTATCACACATAGGTAATTTAGAGCAGTGCATAGAGAAGGGACTTAGAGAACACATGCAGAGATAAATTTATATGTCAGCCAACTAATTGTGTACTTTAAAACATGTCTTTTTATGATGGGTTGGAAAATACTGCAGTTTCATTCCATGATGAAGGTGAAGATCCGCGTTGGCACTGATGTTTTTCTGCATAATTTGCATTGCTTAATTTTAGAGGGAGGTGTGTTTGTCTTGTTCTTCTAGACAGCCGTTTTACACCTTTTCTCCCCCAAATATACTGTCATCATATCAGAGTTTGTGTAGTGCCAGATCCTAAAATAAAAATGCCAAGACTTCGCCCTGTGTTTTAGAAGCAGTTTATAACAGATGTTGCTGTTGCTCTGAGGTTCCTTTTTTAAAAAATCTTTAAAAGGACTTGGTATCTTAGAAAACAAAGCTAAGGTTATTTTGCTTTTGAGCTAGAATGGAATTCTCTTTACAGAATTGAGCAGAAAGCTTTTCTCCTTTCGTACAAAATCTAACATTCTGTGTTTTAACATGATGATATAGACATCAGTGCATATTTATGGAACGTGTATACCACATGAAGTATGAACTAATTTTAATGACTACTAAATATATTTGCTGCAGTCTGAAATTGGCATCTTTAAACCATTAAAAAAATCTAGAATGTTTTAGTTACTTTATTTTCACTTTACTTACTAGCAGCCTGAAAAGGTGATGGCAAAGCAGATGGAGTTCCTTTGCACCCAAGCTGGCTATGACAGACTGCAGCATGCTGAAAGAAGACTGTGTGCAGGACTTTACAGGCAAAGCTCAGAAGAGCACAGCCCTAATGGCTTGACTTCTGATAACGCTGATGGACAAGGTACATCTTTAGAGTGACCCACACCTTTAGAGCCAGCTACTCTGTGCACTTCAAAGGGAAACAAAAAATTGCTGATTTTTTTTAAACTTGATATTTTATGGAGATTATTTTATAGGTTCTCTATCAAAATTAATTTTTAAATTGTCCCTTTTTCTAAAAAGGAAAGAATTCTTCCTGCAAATATAACTTATAGAGTTTTTTTTTAACCTTATTATCCCTAAATAATAGCTGGCACATGTGATTGACATGTATTTTGTAGAGGGTGGATGGGAATGGGAGATGTAAACAGTACAGATCATTTTTCCTGAAGAAATGGATTCCACGGGAGATGTTTATCATTTTTTAAAAGATTAAAACTTTGGTTTTTTTAGATTTCATAAACAGATTTGTCTGAAATTTATAACATTTGGTTCCTAAGGGAATGTGGTGACTGCTTCTAAAGTACTATGACAGAGTACAGAGATTTGAAGAGACAGTATAAGAATGGAGAGACTTGTAGAAATTTTGTCTTCTTTCAGTCTTCACATTGGCCTGTAGTCCCTATGAAAATATTTTGTGTGGTGTATACTTTGGAAATTGTTCTCTTAAACACAGGTGTAGAAAGTTTTGATTCATGAGCATTTTTACCATTTTAAAAATGATTTCATTTTTTTGTATCCACATGTGAAGAAAATCCCAAGTCATTGTCATTCACTCATTCAACAAATTTTTTTTTAGTATCTCCTATGTGCCAGGCACACTTCTAGGCACTGAAAATGCAGCAGTGAATAATAAAGCTCCCTGCTCCCTTGGAGCTTGCACTTGAGTGGAGGGAGATGTATAGCATATAGGTACAGGACTAGATCCTCTAGTTTCAAATAGTGATAGTGGTTGAAGAAAAACAATTTTGTAGGACTTTTTTTTTTATGTATTATTATACTTTTTTCAGAGAGTGGTTACTGTCGTCAAAAAAATAAGATTTCTTTCTAAGTAAGAATACCATCTTAACTAGCATTCTTCAACTATAGAGTTAAACATTACACATCAGCAGATCAGAGTACTGGCAAAGAACGTTCTTCCTTTTTAAAATATTACAGAAACTTTTTAGTGGAAGTCTTGTTTAACTTCTCCAGTCATCCTTGACAGTTAAGACTGGAGTTAAGGGACTTCCCTGGTGGTGCAGTGGTTAAGAATCCGCCTGCCAGTGCAGGGGACACGGGTTCGAGCTCTGGTCCGGGAAGATCCCACATGCCGTGGAGCAACTAAGCCCGTGCACCACAACTGCTGAGCCTGGGCTCTAGAGCCTGCGAGCCACAACTACTGAGGCCCTTGCGCCTGGAGCCCGTGCTCTGCAACAAGAGAAGCCACCACGAGAAGCCCGTGCACTGTAATGAAGAGTAGCCCCTACTCGCCACAACTAGAGAAAGCCTGCGCGCAACAACGAAGACCCAGCACAGCCAAAAATAATTAATTAGTTAATTTTTTTTAAAAAAAGACTGGAGTTAAGATGCAAAGGATTAATAAATGATTTGATGACTCTAATTTGTGACCCCAGGATAATCCAGTGAAGGGCAACAATTTGCTAAGTATGATGGATTTAGGTTTATGATAGAGTATGATTTGGCATATGAAACCTTTTATACCATATCTGTTCTAATTATATTTTTTCGTGGATTTGCCATAGGTTTTGTTGTTGTTGTTGTTCTAGTAATGGGCAGTTGGCTTGAAGCCATCTCTGTCTCTGTAGTATTTGTTGTTATGTGGTTAGTGACCTGCCTTGGTAAAATGGTTGCACTAGTAAGAAAACGCCCCACAGAGGTGATGCATTATCTGCCAGAGCTGGAGTGCATACTGGAAATCTCAGTCTTTTCTTTAGTTTGTGATTAGCTCTTCAAAATGTCCTGGCAGAATGGTAGATCTTGAGACTAGCATGAGTTGCCATTTTCCTCCTAAACTATTATTTTAGATATTTCTCCAGCTATTTAAATTCTTCCAGTGCCTGTCGACTTTCCTTACTTATTTCCTAAGGAGTGTTCAGGCGATCTGTGAAAACTTATTTTTAAGAAAAACCATGATGCGTCTTTAATTACTCATATTGCTTTTTTTTTCTTTTCATTAGGCGAAAGACCTTTGAACCTCCGAATGCCTAATTTACAGAACAGACAACTCCATCATTTTGTGGTGGATGGGGAGCTGAGTAGACATTACTCCAGTGAGGCCAAGTCCCACTCATCAGGTGAGAATGTGGGATGTGCGTAGAGGGAGTAATATTTGAATAAAAAAATGTCTTTCCATTCTAATCTCCTAACTTCCACTGTCCCCCTCCTTAAAAAAGGGTCATTACTAATGATGTTACTAGTCCGTTTTCTCCCCTTGGAAGTAACAGATTGCCATATTAATAGCCAGTCTTTTTGAGAACATGATATTCCAAAGGACTGACAGGGAAAAGCTCTTGAAGATTGAGATTATTTTGATTAGCTATTACATGAATGGTGACTTTATACACAATTCTGAACCAGATAATAAATGGCTGGTTTCAGTTATGTAATTCCCTTTTCCAGCCTTTCATAATATGAAATTGATGGACTATATGTTTGCTGTCCTGCTAAGAAAACCTTGTGTACCCAAATCTAAACTTTTCATGCAGCTGCATTTGGGGGATGATATTTGTATTTCAGAAGTAAACTGAGCTCCATAAAAGGACAAGCTGTTCCTTATTATAGTTTGGTGTTTTCATGTTTTTATCCAAGTAAAGTGAGTTATACAGACTTAAAGTTTTAGACACCAACACCATTTGAAAGAATCTGGTATCATCCAATCTTTGAGCTAAAGTAACTTTAGGAGTTACTTGAAGTCACTTGTTTCATCTGTAAAATAGAAATAATTTCTGCCTCATAGAATAGTTATGAGGATTAAACAAGATAGCCTATAGGCATTGCCTGGCTGATAGGAACTCAGTAAATGGTAGCTGCTATTTTTATTCCTCTTCTTATGCTGAATTTCTGTATAGAGAGGGAAAGTCATGAAGTGAACTGCCTAATTTCAGATAAGCTATTAATGTTGGTTACTTTTCTAGAATCCTTTTTAAAGTGTGTGTGTGTGTGTGTGTGTGTGTGTATCCCCCAGTATTAGTACTTCATGTAAATATTACATTTTATTGTCATTCTGTAGTATTTGTTTGAGGTTGAAATAATTATTCATGTAATTCCAAGGAATGAGTCCTGTGAAAATAGAATCTTCATTCTTTTATCCCTATTTCTCCCACCTTAAGGTTTCATGGGTAGAGAAACTTTTAAAAATAGTTCCATGTTTAAACATAGAAGTTGTTTTTCTGCCTCATGTCTTCATTGATAGTAAATATTTTAGACAATAACTTTGTTGTATACGAGTGACCAGTTTTATTTTATATATGTTATGTATCACTTTGGACCAAGCATTAAATAAAAATCAGTAGGTTCTATATGCTGTGTGCTTTATATACATTTTATGATTTAAGTCTCATATCACCCTGTGTAGATACTATCCCCATTTTATAGGTGAAGACATTAAGGCTTAGAGAGGTGTGTAACTTGCCCAGAGATGTATACAGCTAGTAATTGGCAGAAATGGTATATAAATCCAGAATCCAAACTCTTAACCTCAACTCTGTAAACATAAAAATTTTATATGGAATTGCAGTCATGAATAATTGATACTGCTTGCTTTGGAGTTTGGGGGTTTGTTTTTAAGTTTGTTTTTTTGTGACCATTGATTTAAAATATCAATACATTTTGTGTTTCTCTTTTTATACAGAGAGCCTGGGGATTTTAAAAGACTACCCTCACTCAGCTTTTACTTTAGAAAAGAAAGTCATCAAAACAGAGCCTGAAGATTCAAGATAGCTATGATTCTCCCACTGTTCTCTGGAAATGGCATCAGATTTAAGGATAATGCTCCATCATAGAAATAAGCCTTAATAACCAATGTTGCCTCATTCAGCACAAACAGATTTCATAGCCAAAGCTTAAGGACTGATACAGTAATCAGTGGAAACCAGGAAGACAAAACTACAGCCACAAAAGAAAATTAAGAGAATGTTACAATCTGTAACAGAAATACTGATCCACATTCCTCTGTAAGTCATTTTATGTGGAAAGGCTTACAAATTAATATTGTAAGCATTAATTATTTAAGAATGTACAATGTATTTGTATAATTTATAGAAGTAAAATCTAGATGTTGAGACCTGTTTGGGCCAATAGGTGTGGATACAGTTTATCTTACTTGAAATTTCATTGTCTACTTTAAGTGTGTTTTGCGTAAATATTGTATGTCAGAGTTTAGAATCTTTGCAGTCATAAAAAAGAAAGTTTAAGTGATGTAGTTATTGGCAAAGTTGTAATGACTTTGGAAAAATGGAAAGCAAATACTCAATTTAAGTCAGGAAAATGTTGTAGATTTAATACCTGATAAAACTGATTTTGTTTAATAGGAAATGTGTCATTTCATAGTAGTCACATGTCATTTTTACTGGCTTAATTAGGCACATAGTTAATAAATACTGGAGTAAGGTCAAAAAAATGAGCAATAGAGTAGAAAAACCTCTCTTACCTAGTTGACCCAGGTTGCATTTTATGATAGCTACTTAAGGTATAACAAAAATAGGAAGCTATTAGTTGGACAGAGAACTAGAAACAAGTGGACAGATGTGTAAAAGCCTTGACTTAAAATTATTATTTCAGAATGTGTTATATAGATTAAGACATAGTAAGTTAACCCTAAATGTGATAAGGATGGTGACTGTTAACAAAGGCTATAATATATAGTAGAGTAAGTACTGTTTTATATCCAGAAATTCTTCTCTACGCACCAGAGTCAGAGAAGCTAGATGGCTCTCCCTGGGGAATGTCTTCCCATGCAGACCATCACAAGTTTAGACAATCAGTGCATCCACATTTGCAGGCATATTTCTATGGAGGTTTAGTTGACACATATTATTTATTTTACAATTTCATTTTCATATACTTTTCAGATTTATGAATGCAGTTTTTTCTTAAAACTCATTTTAACTTGAAAATCTGTTTTAATTCCCCCTATTTAATTAATGGGTTGTATGCCTATATATGAGGGTGTGCTTAAATGTTAATAACATACTTGCATACTTACTAGAATTTCACATTGGAATCCATAGGGAAAAACAAATACTGCTTCTACCAATTTACATTTTTTCTGTTGGTTTAAGAGAAGATGTTTGCCAGCTTTACCTACTTCCTTCAGATTCATCTAAACCCAGATATTGCTGAGAAGAGTGTATTGACTTGGAATATGTGTTTTTTGTGTTGTTTTCGGTTCTGCTCTAGGTCATAACTATGTAAAAAATATTAAGTTATAATCTATTATACTAAAATTCATCAGCCAAATGTTAGATGAAACGTCTGCACTGTAGTCTCTGATCACTGTCACATATATAATTCCTTTTTCATTTTGATTTGTAGAATAGCTTTACAGTAGAAACACCAGTAAACAACTTTTATACTATTAAAAGGCTTTTTTTCCTTCCTAAATGTTTTAATTGTACCATAGTGTTTTGCCCACTGAAGAAGCTTTTTATGGACTTTGCAACTTTGTTGCTAGCTTGAGGTTGATTATTGTGATTGTATTGTTCACTGTGCATAGAAATAGTATGAATACGATTTACATAGATTGTTCAGTTTTTAATATTAGCCATAGAACTGGTTAGTATCTCAGTAGTTTCATGAAACGTTTCCTGTATTCTAATCTATTTTGAGAAATTCTGTGGGTTTTTTTTAATTGTGTCTTATGGTTCAAGTTTGTAGATTTTAATAAGCAAAAATTTTTAAAGATGTGGTAATCTTACAACTAATATTTGTCTGTCTTTCATGACCGCACAAACTGCATCTTTAAATCCATAAATAAGTTTCCTTAAGTATCATACTTTTCTGGTCTTTCATGCTTAGTGATAAGGGGGAAGCACAAGAAAAATTTCAGTAGAATACAGTTTTTATTTTGTAAACACTAATGTATTAAACTTGCTATACATTGAAGCAAATAATATATATTTTTATTTGAATTGTATATATGAATTGGATGTTATAACTAGTTGATTTTTTTCATTGTGTTAGAGGTATTTTCACTGAACAAGGTCAATTGGTTACCTCAGTATTACAACCAATATAGTCCAAGGGACCATTTCTCCCCAAGTCTGTTTTGTACTTTATTACGTGAAGTCTGCGTTTCTGTGACTATTAAAGCTGTTGGTGACGTGGGATGAGTGCAGTTGCTTCCTGTGGCAATAAAGACTTTGTGTGCCCCACGTACCTCTGTTTATAGAGCTTTCTGCATAGCACTCCTCACAGTAGTATTAGCCTACCTGTCTCCCCTCTCTCATTTGGTCTGGGCTTGAGTGTTAGGGGCCAGGGGCTTATTATACCTTAAGACTAAATATTATTGTCAGCTACCTTCATTTTTATAAAGTTATTTGGCAGACAGGTACTCTGGTCTGTCAGAGAGAGAATTTGGTTTATTTTGTTCTCACCTAAGAGAATGTTACATTTTGAAAACTACCCACCATGTCTAACCAACTAAATTAATAAATAAAAGGGGGAACATTAGGATTTAACATTCATGATATGCTAATATTTGCAAAGTCTTAATGTGATTTGGTCTCAGTATTAAGTGCTAATTATATGAAATTCAGCTAACCTGTGGTAGAGAATTAGCAGAAGCTTTGCAACAAAATTGTAATTGATGAGTTTGGTAGATAAATAAAGAGCTTCAGTGCTGAGCCACACACTCAGGTGAGGGTGGAGGCCACAGAAGAAATATAAGACATGGTCTTTGCCCTTTGGGAACCCAATACCTAGTTGAATGGGAACTATTACCACTCAGATAAAATCCAAATTTCAGTGTGTTACAGAGGGATGAATAAGGAACTGACATTTAACTGCATTCTGTGTTCAGTAGGTATTATGGTAGTAGACACTTTACAGGTGAAAGAAAGCACATTTAGTGAGTGAGACTCGAGATCAGCCAGGACTGGAATAGTTAACAGAAAGAGATGGGGTGTGCTTATAAAGTCATAATGGTAGTACATTTCAACTTGAGGTCACTTTTTAAAAAATTATTAAGCTGAATGCTTGAAAATAATGCTTGCCATGAATAATCATTCTTTTGACAGTCCCGTTGAACCTATCAGAAGGCAGGGGGAAAAAAGTGCTTTTTCCTGTCCTTAATTAGTAAAACCACTTGGGTAAAAGCTTTAAGATTTGGTGATTATGAGCACCTAGTGTGCCTTTACAATTATAGTTGATGGTATTGAAAGACTTGAAACCTAAATAAGCATGCAAGGAATTTCCTAACATATGGTCTGCTCACTTGGCTACTCAAATGTTTTAAGTATTACTGACACAGTACCCATTTTGCTGGTGACTTCACTTAATACTGCACTGAGTCTTCAAAAGAAAATCAACAAGACATTAACCTAATGAAACTAGGAGGTCTGTCTCTTATAGGAAATGAATTCAGTTAGTAAAAAGCTGAAGTTAGAATTGAGCAAACGCGTTGTGTTTGTAACAGCTTGAAGCATAAGACCAAATATGGTAGCTGCTATTTAACTAAAAACCAACTTATGGTCCAGCTGTGTGCATGGGTGGCGTTTCAGGGAATACAGGCTTATTTATTTGTTATCTGTGGGTGTTCTCATAAATGAGATTCTCAAGTGGGCCTCCAAAGTTAATAAAAGAATGATCCAATGTCCAGAAATTTGTTTTTATTGTAAATATGTTTAATCTCAAAAATCCTTCCTGTTGACTGTTTCTTTAGTGACTCTATGATTCTTATTTTACATAGGAGTGATCAAAAGCTAAATGCCAGTGTTTTTCTTACTTTCTGAGTAGGCAGTAGTTAAAGCTTTAAAACCTCTTCTCTGGCCTTTGTTTCTACTGACATATGAAATTTTTTTTAAAAGGAAAAAAACACCTCTATGGTGTTTTAAATTTTTTATGCAGAGCTAATCAGAAATTTATTTTGTAAGTTCACAATCGACTGATAAAGTTAGAATCCAAAAACTTACTGTGCTTAACTTTTTAAGTTCAACATAAATCTTTTTCTAGCCATAAGTTTATTTATTTTTAAATTTTTATTATAGTTGCTTTACAACGTTGTGTTAGTTTCTGCTGCACAGCAAAGTGAATCAGCTATATGTATACATCTATCCCCTCTTTTTTGGATTTCCTTCCCATTTAGGTCACCACAGAGCACTGAGTAGAGTTCCCTGTGCTATACAGTAGGTTCTCATTAGTTATCTATTTTATACATGGTATCAATAGCAATTTTAAGGGAACTATGAATAATGGTTGATTCCATTTACAAAATTGGTTAAGATCCTTTATATTTTTATTCTTTCATATTCTGCCTGTCTTCTAAGGGCCACAACATTTTGAAGTATTAAAACAATATCCTATTGAATTCAGGGTCTCCTGGTTGTATCTGTTTGGTCACAGTTTCCAAGGTTTTATTGTTCTGACAGCTAAATAATCTACTTCCAAGTATTGCTCCCAATAAGGTTAAAGGTCTATTCTCTACCAGTTCATCTTCAGTTAAAGGAAATTTTTATGACATTTTTGTAGCAATTGCATAAAACTCGCAAGAGAAATGCGAGTTCTGTGATTCATCAGAAACGAATCACAAAAAATGCTGATCTTAGTTTTATTTCAACATCAATATCAAATGTTTAGTTATGATCCTTTTTCTGTTGCCTCTAATTTTTTTTACTGTATTATACAATTGCTGTCTGTTTAAGTTTTCCAGTGTAACTTCTCAAAAGAATTGACTTCTTCACAATCTCGGAAATAGAGTTAATTGAATGCTGCCATCAAACATAATATTGCAAAATGCAGATTAAGTACGTGTAACACTGGTTTAAGATGGTAGCGCCAAACAAGTGTTACAATCAACCCAAGAATTTTTGTCATCAGCCTATTAAGAGTGACAAACTTTGTGAATTTCCTGGTAGTCCAAACAATTTGGTAATCAACCCAGGCTAGTTTTGCTGTGGGTGAGTACCAGTGACGGTATAAGTTAGATTGTGCTTCATATTTACACATTCTGAAACCTTATGAGTCATCTTTGCATTAAAAGCTTGCACCTCATAAATTTATGCTAAAAGTGCCGTGTTCAACACCCACACACAATCCTAAGCAAATAAGGCCATTCTCATGTAACTGTCACAGACACCCTCTGCTGACAGGTCACTAAGGCTCAAGTATGTAGGAAGGTGAATAAGTAGTGCACACGTAGGTGGAATCTTAGTGGTAACGGGCTCAGCAGAGGCACTTTATAATTTTCTGAGACTACCTACCATCCTCAACTGTGAACTGTTAAGCCAAACATCTGTGGTCTAGCCCCATGCCCTGCTATTTAGTATCCTTCCCAGAAGACAAAGTGATCTTTTTGGTAGCATGTCCTCATACTGTGGGTCCTCCAGAGTCACATCATTTTAGTTATAATTCCAAAAAGGAGTACACACTTTCTACCCTCAGGTCTCTGACAACATAATGTAAGGATGTTTTCCATCAGCAGTTAAAATGGACTAGGTCATCTTTTTCCTTTCTGAAATCAGCCAGTTATTCTCTCATCAGAACATGCCCATACATTGATGAGTGAATTTCTTCTGCATGCATCAGCTAATTCTCAAATTGGAGCACATCTTTCTGAGTTTTACTTATGGGAAGACAGCTTGTGTAAAATAAGACAGACATATCACAGATATAACCAGGTACTTAACTCCAATTCTTAGAATATTAAAAAGCAATATCCACTTGTTAAAAAGATTAACATGGAAGGGGAAGTAAATTTTAGGTTACCTAACTTATTCAAAGAGAAGAAAAAGAATAATATATTGTAATATTTAAAAGTGAGGAGAGAGATCTAATTTCCCAAGATTTTAACTATTATGTATATAATAGTTTATAGGAAAAATATGTCACTTGTATGCTCCTTTATTAAAAAGACAACTAGTTCTGCTTTGCAAAGCACATGATCTAAAACAGGCTTATATTTCTAGTGACAGTTGTAGTAGTGCCATATATCAAATTTACCATTTTCTAGCACTGGGCTAACTGCTGTACATTTAATCCTCTCTGCAACTCCAGGAGGTAATTACTATTACCCTCATTTTACAGATGAGGAAACGGAGGTCTCCAGATTAGGTAATTAGTTATCACGCCCCTAGTAAGTAGTAACTTGGGCCAGTCCACTTGTTGGATGCCAGTCCCTGTGCACCCTAACCTGTCAAATTTCCTCTCAACTGAGTGGCCTATACCGTATCAATGTTTAACACAATAAACACTTTGAAATGCAGATACAGCTTAACTATACACACATATAGAAACTACTGGGCCAAGACATGGAAAGAACCTAAATGTCCCTTGACAGAGCAACGGATAAAGAAGATGTGGTGTTTATATACAATGGAATATTACTCAGCCATAAAAAAGAATGAACTAGGGTTTCCCTGGTGGCGCAGTGGTTGAGAGTCCGCCTGCCGATGCAGGGGACGCGGGTTCGTGCCCCGGTCCGGGAAGATCCCACATGCAGTGGAGTGGTTAGGCCCATGAGCCATGGCCACTGAGCCTGCGCGTCCGGAGCCTGTGCTCCGCAATGGGAGAGGGCACAATAGTGAGAGGACCGCGTACAGCAAAAAAAAAAAAAAAAATGAACTAATGCCATTTGCAGCAACATGGATGGACCTAGAGATTATCATACTAAGTGAAGTAAGTCAGAAAGACAAATACCATATGGTATCACTTATATGTGGAATCTAAGATATGACACAAATGGGCTTCCCTGGTGGCACAGTGGTTAAGAATCCGCCTGCCAAGGCAGGGGACACGGGTTCAAGCCCTGGTCTGGGAAGATCCCACATGCCATGGAGCAACTAAGCCCGTGCACCACAACTACTGAGCCTGCGCTCTAGAGCCCACAAGTCACAACTGCTGAAGCCCGTGTGCCTAGAGCCCGTGCTCTGCAACAAGAGAAGCCACCGCAATGAGAAGCCTGCACACTGCAATGAAGAGTAGCCCCCACTCACCACAACTAAAGAAGCCTGTGCGCAGCAACGAAGACCCAATGCAGCCAAAAAAGTAAATAAATAAGTTTAAAACAAATAAATATGACACAAATGAACATATCTACAAAACAGAAACAGACTCACAGATATAGAGAACAGATGTGTGGTTGCCAAGAGGGAGGGGAGGTAGGGGAGGGAAGGATTGGGAGTTTGGGATTAGCAGATGCAATCTAGTATATCTAGGATGGATAAACCACAAGGTCCTACTGTATAGCACAGGAAATTATATTCTGTATCCTGTGATAAACCATAATGGAAACAAATATGAAAAATATATAAATGTATAACTGAATCACTTTGCTGTACAGCAGAAATTCACTCAACATTGTAAATCAACTATACTTCAATAAAAAAATTTTTTTAAGAACTAGAAAAAATTATCAATAGTTATCTTGGGCAGAGTAGAAGGACGTGCCCTCACTCCCTCTTGTGAGAGAACTGGAATCACAACTAACTGCTGAACAGTCATTGATAGGAAGACACTGTAACTCACCAAAAAAGATACCCCACATACAGACACAGGTGAAGCCACAATGAGACGGTAGGAGGAGCGCAATCACAATAAAATTGAATCCCATAACTGCTGGGTGGGTGACTCACAAACTGGGGAACTCTTATACCACAGAAGTCCACCCACTGGAATGAAGGTTCTGAGCCCCATGTCAGGCTTCCCAACCTGGGGGTCCAGCAACAGGAGGAGGAATTCCTAGAGAATCAGACTTTGAAGTCTAGGGGATTTGATTGCAGGACTTCGACAGGACTGGGGGAAACAGAGACTCCACTCTTGGAGGGTACACGCAAAATAGTGTGTGCATCGGGACCCAGGGGAAGAGGAGCAGTGACCACAGGGGAGACTGAACCAGACCTACCTGCTGGTGTTGGAAGGTCTCCTGTTGTGGGGGGGGTGGCTATGGCTCACTGCAGGGACAAGGACACTGGCAGCAGAAGTTCTGGGAAGTACTCCTTGGTGTGAGCCCTCCCAGAGTCTGCCATTAGCCCCACCAAAGAGCCAGGTAGGCGCCAGTGCTGGGTCACCTTAAGCCAAACAGAGAGGGAACCCAGCCCCACTCATCAGCAGACAAGCAGACTAAATATTTACTGAGCTCTGCCCACCAGAGCAACACCCAGCTGTACACACCACCAGACCCTCCCATCAGGAAGCTTGCATAGCCTCATGCACCAGAGGGCAGACAGCAGAAGCAAGAAGAACTACAATTCTGCAGCCTGTGGAATGAAAACCACATTCACAGAAAGACAGACAAAATGAAAAGGCAGAAGACTATGTACCAGATGAAGGAACAAGATAAAACCCCAGAAAAACAATTAAATGAAGTGGAGATAGGCAACCTTCCAGAAAAAGAATTTGGAACGATGATAGTGAAGATGATCCAGGACCTCGGAAAAAGAATGGGGGCAAAGATCGAGAAGATGGAAGAAATGTTTAACAAAGACCTAGGAGAATTAAAGAACAAAGAGACAGAGATGAACAATATAATAACTGAAATGAAACGTACACTAGAAGGAATCAATAGCAGAATAACTGAGGCAGAAGAATGGATAAGTGACCTGGAAGACAATATGGTGGAATTCACAGCTGTGGAACAGAATAAAGAAAAAAGAATGAAAAGAAATGGCGACAGCCTAAGAGACCTCTGGGACAACATTAAATGCAACAATATTTGCATTATAGGGGTCCCAGAAGGAGACGAGAGAGAGAAAGGACCCGAGAAAATATTTGAAGAGATTATAGTCGAAAACTTCCCTAACATGGGAAAGGAAATAGCCACCCAAGTCCAGGAAGTGCAGAGAGTCCCAGGCAGGATAAACCCAAGGAGAAACACGCCGAGACACATAGTAATCAAATTGACAAAAATTAAAGACAAAGAAAAATTATTAAAAGCGACAAAGGAAAAGCAACAAATAACATACAAGGGAACTCCCATACAGTTAACAGGTGATTTCTCAGCATAGACTCTACAAGCCAAAAGGGAGTGGCACAATATGTGTAAAGGGATGAAAGGGAAGAACCTACAACCAAGATTACTCTGCCTGGCAAGGATCTCATTCAGATTCAATGGAGAAATCAAAAGCTTTACAGACAAGCAAAAGCTAAGAGAATTCAGCACCACCAAACCAGCTCTACAACAAACGCTAAAGGAACTTCTCTAAGTGGGAAACGCAAGAGAAGAAAAGGACCTACAAAACAAACCCAAAACAATTAAGAAAATGGTCATATGAACATACATATCGATAATTACCTTAACCGTGAATGGATTAAATGCTCCGACCAAAAGACACAGTCTTGCTGAATGGATACAAAAACAAGACCCATATATATGCTGTCTACAAGAGACGCACTTCAGACCTAGGGACACATACAGCCTGAAAGTGAGGGGATGGAAAAAGATATTCCATGCAAATGGAAATCAAAAGAAAGCTGGAGTAGCAGTACTCATATCAGATAAAATAGACTTTAAAATAAAGAATGTTACAAGAGACAAGGAAGGACACTACACAATGACCAAGGGGTCAGTCCAAGAAGAAGATATAACAATTATAAATATATATGCACCCAACATAGGAGCACCTCAATACATAAGGCAACTGCTAACAGCTATAAAAGAGGAAATCGACAGTAACAAAATAATAGTGGGGGACTTTAACACCTCACTTACACCAATGGACAGATCATCCAAACAGAAAATTACTGAGGAAACACAAGCTTTAAATGACACAATAGACCAGATAGATTTAATTGATATTTATAGGACATTCCATCCCAAAACAGCAGATTACACTTTCTTCTCAAACACGCACAGAACATTCTCCAGGATAGATCACATCTTGGGTCACAAATCAAGCCTCAGTAAATTTAAGAAAACTGAAATCATATCAAGCATCTTTTCCGACCACAACGCTATGAGATTAGAAATCAATTACAGGGAAAAAAACCAAAGAAAACATAAACACATGGAGACTTAACAATACGTTACTAAATAACCAAGAGATCACTGAAGAAATCAAAGGGTATATCAAAAAATACCTAGAGGGCTTCCCTGGTGGCGCAATGGTTGAGAGTCTGCCTGCCGATGCAGGGGACACGGGTTCATGCCCCGGTCCGGGAAGATCCCACATGCCATGGAGTGGCTGGGCCCGTGAGCCATGGCCGCTGAGCCTGCGCGTCTGGAGCCTGTGCTCCGCAACGGGAGAGGCCACAACAGTGAGAGGCCCGCGTACTGCAAAAAAAAAAAAATACCTGGAGACAAATGACAACGAAAACATGACAATCCAAAACCTATGGGATGCAACAATAGTAGTTCTAAGAGGGAAGTTTACAGCAATACAATCCTACCTCAAGAAACTAGAAAAATCCCAAATAAACAATCTAACCTTACACCTAAAGTAACTAGAGAAAGAAGAATAAGCAAAACCCAAAGTTAGTAGGAGGAAAGAAATCATATAGATCAGAGCAGAAATAAATGAAATAGAAACAAAGAAAACAATAGCAAAGATGAATAAAACTAAAAGCTGGTTCTTTGAGAAGATAAACAAAATTGATAAATTTTTAGCCAGACTCATCAAGAAAAAGAGGGAGAGGACTCAAATCAATAAAATTAGAAATGAAAAAGGAGAAGTTACAACAGACACTGCAGAAATACAAAGCATCCTAAGAGACTACTACAAGCATCTCTATGCCAGTAAAATGGACAACCTGAAAGAAATGGGCAAATTCTTGGAAAGATATAACCTTCCAAGACTGAATCAAGAATAAATAGAAAATATGAACAGACCGATCACAAGTAATGATATTGAAACTGTGATTAAAAGTCTTCCAACAAACAAAAGTTCAGGACCAGATGGCTTCACAGGTGAATTCTATCAAACATTTAGACAAGAGCTAACACCCACCCTTCTCAAATCTTTCAAAAGATTGCAGAGGAAGGAACACTCCTAAACTCATTCTACGAGGCCACCATCACCCTGATACCAAAACCAGACAGAGATACTACAGAAAAAGAAAATTACAGACCAATATCACCCATGAATACAGATGCAAAAATCCTCAACAAAATACTAGCAAACAGAATCCAACAACACATTAAAAGGATCAGACACCTTAAATCAAAGGTAAATCAAGTGGGATTTATCCCAGGGATGCAAGGATTCTTCAATATACGCAAATCAATCAACGTGATACACCATATTAACAAATTGAAGAAGAAAGACCATATGATCATCTCAATACATGCAGAAAAAGCTTTTGACAAAATTTTGACAAAATTTTGACAAAATTCAACACCCATTTATGATAAAAACTCTCCAGAAAGTGGGCATAGAGGGAACCTACCTCAACATAATAAAGGCCATATATGATAAACCCATAGCAAACATCATTCTCAATGGTGAAAAACTGAAAGCATTTCCTCTCAGATCAGGAACAAGACAAGGAAGTCCACTCTCGCCACTATTATTCAACATAGTTTTGGAAGTCCTAGCCACAGCAATCAGAGAAGAAAAAGAAGTAACAGGAATACAAATTGGAAAAGAAGAAGTAAAACTGTCACTGTTTGCAGATGACATGATACTATACATAGAGAATCCTAAAGATGCCACCAGAAAACTACTAGAGCTAATCAATGAATTTGGTAAAGTTGCAGAAATCTCTTGCATTCCTATACACTAACAACAAAAGATCAGAAAGAGAAATTAAGGAAACAATCCCATTCACCACTGCAACAAAAAGAATAAAATACCTAGGAATAAACTCACCTAAGGAGGTAAAAGACCTGTACTCAGAAAACTGTAAGACACTGATGAAAGAAATCAAAGATGACACAAAGAGATGGAGAGATATTCCATGTTCTTGGATTGGAAGAATCAATATTGTGAAAATGACTATACTACCCAAAGCAATCTACAGATTCAATGCAATCCCTGTCAAATTACCAATGGGATTTTTTACAGAACTAGAACAAAAAACCTTAAAATTTGTATGGAGACACAAAAGACCCCAAATAACCAAAGCAATCTTGAGGGGAAAAAATGGAGCTGGAGGAATCAGACTCCCTGACTTCAGACTATTCTCCAAACCTACAGTAATCAAGATGATATAGTACTGGCACAAAACAGAAACATAGATCAATGGAACAAGATAGAAAGCCCAGAGATAAACCCATGCACCTATGGTCAACTAATCTATGACAGAGGAGGCAAGGATATACAATGGAGAAAAGGCAGTCTCTTCAATAAGTGGTGCTGGGGGGCTTACCTGGTGGCACAGTGGTTGGGAGTCTGCCTGGCAATGCAGGGGGCATGGGTTCGAGCCCTGGTCTGAGATCCCACATGCCACGGAGCAACTGAGCCCGTGTGCCACAACTACTGAGCCTGTGCTCTAGAGCCCGCGAGCCACAACTACTGAAGCCCATGTGCCACAGCTGCTGAAGCCTGCACACCTAGAGCCCATGCTCTGCAACAGGAGAGGCCACCGCAATAAGAAGCCCACGCACCGCAGTGAAGAGTGGCCCCCACTCTCAGCAACTAGAGAGGGCCCGCGTGCAGCAGCGAAGACACAAGGCAGACAAAAATTAAATAAATGAATAAATAATACATTTATTAGAAAAAGAAAAGTGGTGCTGGGAAAACTGGACAGCTACATGTAAAAGAATGAAATTAGAACACTCCCTAACACCATAGAGAGAAATAAACTCAAAATGGATTAAAGACCTAAATGTAAGGCCAGACACTATAAAACTCTTAGAGGAAAACATAGGCAGAACACTCTTTGACATAAATCACAGCAAGATCTTTTTTGACCCACCTCCTAGAGTAATGGAAATAAAAACAAAAATAAAAGAATGGGACCTAATGAAACTTCAAAGCTTTTGCACAGGGCTTCCAGGTGGCGCAGTGGTTGAGAGTCCGCCTGCCGATGCAGGGTATGCGGGTTCGTGCCCTGGTCTGGGAGGATCCCACGTGCCGTGGAGTGGCTGGGCCCATAAGCCATGGCCGCTGAGCCTGCGCCTCCGGAGCCTGTGATCTGCAACAGGGGAGGCCACAGCAGTGAGAGGCCCGCGTACCACAAAAAAAAAAAAAAAAAAAAAAAAGCTTTTGCACAGCCAAGGAAACTATAAACAAGATGAAAAGACAACCTTCAAAATGGGAGAAAATATTTGCAAATGAATCAACAAACAAAGGATTAATCTCTAAAATATATAAACAGCTCATGCAGCTCAATTTAAAAAACAACAAACAACCCAATCCAAACCTGGGCAGAAGACCTAAATCGACATTTCTCCAAAGAAGTCATACAAATGGCCAAGAAGCACATGAAAAGCTGCTCAACATCACTAATTATTAGAGAAATGCAAATCAAAACTACAATGAGGTATCACCTCACACCAGTTAGAATGGGCATCATCAGGCAATCTACAAACAACAATTGCTGGAGAGGGTGTGGAGAAAAGGGAACCCTCTTGCACTGTTGGTGGGAATATAAATTGATACAGACACTATGGAAAACAGTATGGAGATTCCTTAAAAAACTAAAAATAGAATGACCATATGACCCAGCAATCCCACTGCTGGGCATATACCCAGAGAAAACCATAATTCAAAACAACACATGCACCCCAGTGTTCACTGCAGCACCATTTACAATAACCAGGTCGTGGAAACAACCTAAATGCCCATCGACAGACAAATGGATAAAGAAGATGTGGTACATATATACAATGGAATATTACTCAGCCATAAAAAGGAACGAAACTGGGTCATTTGTAGAGACATGGATGGACCTAGAGACTGTCATAGAGAGTGAAGTCAGAAAGAGAAAAACAAATATCGTATATTAACACATATATGTGGAATCTAGAAAAATGGTACAGATGAACTGGTTTGCAAGGCAGAAATAAGAGACACATGTAGAGAACAAATGTATGGACACCAAGGATGGAAAGTTGGGGGCGGGGTGGTGGTGGGATGAATTGGGAGATTGGGATTGACATATATACACTAATAATATATAAAATAGATAACTAATAAGAACCTGCTGTATAAAAAGTAAACAAATAAAATAAAATTTTAAAAATAGTTATCTTAAAATACTGGTAAATTCTCAGATGTAACAGTAATGTTAGTAAAATATTGTTTATGTTATTTTTTTTTTAAAAAGGAACTATTGGGCTATATGCACATGAGTATAGATCCACTGGTTAGTTGTTAGTGGTGTCTAGATTCCAGCAAAAGCTTCCTAAAGGAAGTAAGTGTCAAGCCATTCTGAAGGCAGCAGAGAATTTAAGGGGCATTACACTGCTTTAGGGCTAGCACGTATGAAAGGCCCAGGTTGGGGAGCAGAAAAGTCACATTCAGGTACCACTGGGAAATGTAATGGACTGGAACAGAGAATTTAGATAAAAATTTAGAGATGACACATCTAGAAAAAAAAAGCTCACTAAATGGAGTCTTTTGAAACTCATACAAAGTTCTCATTTAATTTGGGAAGCAATTAGGAGTGTTTGAGGAGGGGAGTGAAACAGTCCAAAAATGTTTGAAACAGGAAAAAAGTAATATAAATCAGATTCTTAATATAAGGTATTCCAAGGAGCCTCCAAAAAGCTTGATTCTGGCTCTGACATGTGGAAAGACTGACTAGGATGCTGTTGCAGTGTTCAACCTTCAGGTGGTCAAACTAGACTTGAGCAGTGAGAATAAGGAGCAAGGGGAATAATAGTTAAGGCTGTCCAATCATTCAATAATTCATTAATTCAGCAAACATTTGTTAAACCACCTGCTTAAAAATATCCAGGTACAGTGTTAGGAACTGGGGATGAAAAGATCATAAGACATGGTCCCCCCCCACTTGAGAGATACTCACTGTCTAGCAGAGGAAGACAGCGATTGTTGTTGTTGATGAATTGGCAGGACTTGATAATAGACTAAAATAAATGTCTGGCTCATATGAAGGGAACATATTGGTCAACTGGATAAAAAATTATCCATGTTTGTGGCCCTGGGAAAAGGAGGGAATAGTAGCACCACTTTACAGAGGAATTTAGGAAGGAGAGTGAGTTTTGGTGTTCAATAATATTTCGTTTCAGACAGGTTCAATTTGGAAGTTGTTGGTATATGTGAGAGCGCTGCCCTGCAGGCAGCAAGAAATATCAAACCAATGATAATGATGGTCTAAGCTGGAGTTGATTTTTGAGAATTTGAAGTCCTTTTCCTAGAGAGACTCCACCAAGAGCAAAGTTAGTTATAGATAAACTGATAATCCACAAATAAACCTAAAAAGACCCCCGAATAAAGGTTTAGGTGTGTTTTGCGTGTGTCGTTTAGAGGGAAGAGAGGAAGGAGGGACTGAGTGAAGGAAAAAATTAGCTAGATTTCAAACCATGTTTCACTTCATTTGCGCCTCCAAATTTCACCCACAAATTATTTATTACAAAGGGAAAAAGCTAATTTTACAATTGTGAAATCTAGTTTATTATCCTTTCCTGAAATTAGTGGAAAAATTCTAGAAATAGCACCTTTATTTAAAGCTTGCAAGGCTATCTTTATCATTATAATTGTGACCAAATTAATCCTTTCCACAAACCAGCAAATTTGGCATTATTTTTCTCATTTTATGAAAGAAAAACTGCACTGAGAGGTTTAGGAGCTCACTGATACTTTGAGAAGGAATTAGTTTGCAGGTGACGATTGTTTCTGCTTTGATTTCTGTCTTTAATGAGGAAAGAAAATCAGACTGTGTATTTAAAAATTATAGGTTGCCTCCAGCCCCTTTATGTGGACCAATGTGAGGGCTCCAATGAGACAATTACAAAAGGTTGAGGAAGAAGCAGCATAGGCACTGACGGCTTAAGATAAATTCAAAGTCAAATGTAAAGATTGTTACTTTGTTTCTTAAATGGAGAGTCTTTTTTTAAGATAGAGAAATCATGTGTTGTTTTGTTAAATATTTTCTTAAAACTCAAGGGTTTTCTAAATCCAACAAAAATTATCACGAACATTTTTAAGGCATGCATCTAAGGACAAGGTGACCTTAAGAACAAATTAAGGTATGATTCCTGAACTTGAAACATTTATAATATAAAACAGACGACATTATTCTGAACAAATTTAAAGAATAAGAGAAAAAATTACAAGCTGTGCCCACCATCCAGACCCATACTCTGCCTTCACTCAAGGATGTGCACACCAGGAATGGGTATCACTGTGGGCCATCTTGAAGGCTGCCTTCCATGGGGAGGAGGGGACAGTGAGCTCTGTTTGACATGCTGAGTTTGAGAGGCCATCAGTTTATCTTAGTGGAGCTATTTAGGATTTACTTGGAAACAAAAGTCTGGAGATGAGGAAAGCCTGGAGCTCAGGTCAAGACTGGGGTCATGGATTGGGGGGTTATAAATGGTAGTGTGTCTTATAAATGGTAGTTGAAGCCATGGGAGTGAATGAGAGAGGGTAGAAATAGGAGAAAGTTAAACACAGAATCCTGGGAAATATTAACTCATATGGAGCATGTGGAATGAGAAGAACCGCCAGAGATACAAAAGAAAGGGCAGTTAGAGAGAAGAACAGAGAGAGAGAGTAACATCCTGGAAGCTACAGAGTAGAGGTGATCAGTAATGTCAAATTAGACAAGAGTCACTTAGGATGCGAACAGGCTGTTGGATGTGATTATTAAGTAGGGCATTGTTAACCTTTAAGAGTGTGCTACCAAACAGGGTAATTGGGGAAAAGAATTGGTGCAACTGTTTAATGCAATTCGCTAAAGTAAAATACAACATACTGATAAAAGTAAATAGAGTATGAAAATTAGTAATGGCCTTGATATAGGGCATCTTTTATGCAAATCTAAGGGTGGCCTATTCCTTGATAAACACCACATCCCTCCTTCATCACAGATTAGACAGATTTACTTAGAGCTATTTGACACACCCCAGCTCACGATGCAAGCCAGAATTCAGTGCATCTGGATCCCTTAAGCTCCTCAGCTCAGCCCCTGTCACACAGTCTGCATCTCAAAAGGCTGAAGTAGAATCCCACAACTGATCAGGAACACCAAACTTCACAGCAGAACAAATTTGTGTAAAAGAAAACATTTGGGTTTTTTGTTTTTCTATGCATCTCAGTAAAATGAGCTTTTAACTGTAAAATACTAATGACTCGACCCATGATGCCAGGCTACCAAAGTAAACATCTGGCTGTTTACAATAATCTGTGTTTATTTGTTCTAAAACACTTCATTTATTTTATCACTGCTTATTTGCAGTTTTTATGTCTTCAAAAATAGGTAGTAAAAAACAAGAATGAAGAGAATGTTTAGAAGAAAACAGTAAAAGTTCACCAATGTATATGTATTTTTAAAGATTTAAAATACATTTTAACCTCTAGAATGTACTTGTTTTCCTCATGCTAAGGGCAGCTTTGAGTTATGATTAAAGCAGTCTAATAGCTGTAGTTTAGCCAAAACATATTCTCCCTGATCTCACAGAAATGATGAACTTGGTGACTTTAATTCTATGAAAGGAAACTGGATACATCTGCTCTTTGCTTCTGCCACCAAAGGGAGTGAATGTATACATAGCAGAGCCTAAGAAGGAATATGTGCCCAACCACATCCTGGCAGCTTTGGGAAGATAGGATCTGCCCAAACTCAACATTGGAATTGGGAGTAAAGAGCTATAAAAACTAATATTTTAGTAGCCTACAATCTGCTATTCTTGAACTATTCTATGTAGTAGCCTACAATCCACTATTAAAGTACAAGGTCATTAGCTTTTGTAAAAATCTTTGAGTTAGAAAATTACACTAGCCTCATTCTTTGTAATTTGCTATTTTTAACTTAATAAAAGTAGCTTTTGAAAGTCACTTTATTCTCTCAAAATCTCTCACAAGATGTCCATTTTATGTTTGTTCTGACTGCAGATGGGGCACCAGAATTCTGAGGTAGAATTTATAACATGGGTAGTGATACATATATACACACATATAGATGGAAGAATCTAAGGAACTGTTTCTATTGAAAGAGGGTAGAATGTTAAAATCATCTGCCCAATTCCCTAAACGAACCTGGGCCCAGCTGTTAAGTGACTTGTCAAAGGTCTCACAACTGAGAGGTGATAGACCCACGGTGAGACCCTAGGTCCCTGTCTCCCTAGTCCAGTGCTCTCTCTCCTGCACCATCCTGCCTCTCCACTAGGTGAAGAGTGTACCCCTAAACAAAACAAAACACTTTACTATTAGTGGTCAGAGAAAATTCAGGAAACATGAATTTGAGTTTTGGCTCATCTACCATTTATTTGCCATCAACAAGTCACTTATATCTCTACATCTATAGCTGCATTTCCTTTAACCAGAGAAGTACACTGTGGTAATTCAAAGACATGTGCTACATAGGTTAAGGACTGGGGGTCAGAAAGCCTCTGTTTTTTTAAAATTAATTAATTAATTAATCAATTTTTGGCTGTGTTGGGTCTTTGTTGCTGCGCACGGGCTTTATCTAGTTGCGGCGAGCGGGGGCTACTCTTCATTGAGGTGTGCGGGCTTCAGTAGTTGTGGCATTCGGGCTCAGTACTTGTGGCTCGCAGGCTCTAGAGTGCAGGCTCAGTTGTTGTGGTGCACAGGCTTAGTTGCTCCGTGGCATGTGGGATCTTCACAGACCAGGGCTCAAACCTGTGTCCCCTGCATTGGCAGGCGGATTCTTAACCACTTTGCCACCAGGGTAGTCCCCAGAAAGCCTCTGTTTTATAACTGGTTTTATCTTCAGGTGACGAGACTTTTAAACAAGTCATTAAAACTTTTTGACCTTCAGTTCTCTCATTTGTAAGATGTGGATCATAAGAGATGCTCTCCAGATCCCAGGACTGCAGTGGAATTATGGCATATAAAAGACATAAAAGTGTTGTAAACAGTCACAGTCTTTTATGAGCTACAGATATTGTCTTACCTGATTCCATGGGTATCCCCAAGAATCCAGGAGGCTATCCTTATAATGTTTAAGTTATTGCTAATAGTAACTTAAGAAAAAAAATTATTGGAGTCTGCAACCTTTCTTTCCTTAAAGAACATGCTTTGCTTATTTGTTACAATCCGATTTAAAAAACAATAAGGGTTTTATTCAAGCACATGGGAGGTGCTGTCCTGCAGCAAAAGAACACTGACTGAGGTTCGGGATGCTGGATTCCAGTCCTTGGCTCTGCCATTGTCTTAATGTGTGACTTATCAGATCACATCTTTGCTGTACTTTAATTTCCTCTTCAGTAAAAAGAAGGTTGGGCTTTCACTGGTTGTCAATTCATGTCCTTCTGATAATCTGATGAAGTATATTGATCCTCTCCTCATAATGCACCCAGGTCTTAACTTTTGCATAAATTTCAATGGACTCATAGACTCACCCAATATAGAATGGACTCCAGGTTAGGAATCCCTGACCTCATTGGTCTCTTCTGGATTTAATTGTCTAGGAAAGCTACAACCAAGCTGTCTATGTCTATTTTGGACAAAGATAGCATTCCATTTTCAGTTAGCTTTTTTTATTCATTAGAGTTCAACCTGGATCCTACAGATGGTAGGAGATTTCTGGCACAACATCACCCCATAAGTAGTTGAAATTTGTGAGGAAAAGGATCTGATGGCCTCAGTATTATTTAAAATAGGAACTCCTGAATCTGTCATCCCATATCTTGAGCATAGGTAATTTTTGGCTCTCACATCTAGGCCAACAACTAAAATACAATGGCACTTTATATAACAAGTTCTTAAATCTTTGCTCATATTAAAAAGAAATTTAAGAAATTGAAAAACCCTTCTTTCCTTGAAAAGATACATGGAAAGGGAAGAAATAAACTTGGATTATGCTCTTCTTTTTTTTTTTTTTTGATATTAACCTGTTCTGAGAATCAGGTGAATAAGTGACAGACTACATACTCTGTCAATTATATAATGACTAGTGTGAGCTCTTGGTTGACTGCAAAAGAGTCCATTCAAATCAGTTTAGGCACACAGGGAAGTTTTTTGGAAGAATACAAGTATATCGCAAGGAATCCAGGGCAGGATATCAGTACAGCCTCAGGAAGAACCAATGTCCAAGAAGCTGGGAATTCAGAAGTGATGTTTATTTGTTTCCACTGTCTCAGAGAAGCTAAATGTTTCCTAGTTTCCCCTTCCCTCTGCACATGTGCTTCATCTGTCCCACTAGCAGTGTCTGCTTCAGAATACTCATGGCTGCCCAGCTAAGCACGACTTTCTGTCCAGATCCCAACTAAGATTGAAAGCCCAATTCCAAATTTCCTCCAGGGGGGATTTGATTGCTCCAGCTTAAGGCAGGAAGAGTCATGGGAGCAAAATTTCCCATAAGCTTTCCTTAAAAGAGAGTGTCAGGAAGAGTGAAAATAATAGGGAAAGGAAATGACTTTCATCCCTAGCATATGGCAGATCTCAAGTCGAGGCAAGGGAATCAACTGCTTGTTGGTAGTGACTGAGGTTGGAGCACTGACGCTTGCTCCCAAAGTCCAGTCTCTTCCTGCTACTCCTCATGCTCAGAGGGAGCCTTTATCTGGAGAAGACATCCATAGCCCAGCAGCTACCAGTTAGCATCAGGGAGCTAGTCTTCTCTCTTGCCTGTATCTCTTTCCAGATGGATACCAACACTTAAGATTTTATGTGACAGCTGCATTCTGAACTCTTCATCAAGAAAATGTTAACCATAGAGTTGCAGTCAATAACACAGATTTTCACAATAAAAATTGTAGGACCATTTAACCATCTATTAATGTATTTTAAAGTGTTTTTTTTTAAGACAGTTGGGAAAATGTAGATTAGCTTTGAAACTTTAAAACTGTATTCATTAGCACTGCTCTGATTGCTAAATACGTAAGCTCATTTGAGCTAGCTTAAGAAAAATTAGAAATTTATTAAAAAAATATAGTGATGTTTAAGAATATGAGGATAAAAGGACAGCTCTAGCTGGGCAGAAACTAGGAAACTGACACTATCAGGAACCCACATAGTTCTGTTCCCACTGTCTTCTCTGCTTCTCTAAGTCTACTTCCTTTTTATCCCTGCCACCTGGCTTTTACCTGTTCCTTAATTCATGAAGTGGAATATGACTGCCAGCAATAGTGAGTTTACCCACTTAGGAGGTGAGTTTTTGAAATAAGAATTTGTGTGTGTGTTTCTGTTTTGTAGTTCTTTCTGCTCCTCCAGAGCCATCCACACTGAAAGAGAATTAAGAATGTTCCAGCCAGTATGCAAAGATAAAGAAACAGTCAATGTTTGTTTTGTTTTTGTTTTTTGTTTTTTAACAAAATAAGCTCTTTTGTAAGAGTCTGTCAGCAACAATAGTACTGGAAGCAGCAACTTTTTTTTTTCTTCTTTTTTTTGGTAAGTCTTTACATTTTAGAATAGTTTAAGATTCACAGTAAAATTGAGAGGAAGGTACAGATATTTCCTATTATTCTCTGCCCTTCTCCCCCCCACCTTCCCAAGGAGTTTATTTGGGCAGACTTGGGTGGGGAGGCTCTGCATCTAAAAGAGGTGTTGACAGGCATAGAGAACAGACTTGTGGTTGCCAAAGGGGAGGGGAGGTGGGAGAAGGATGGACTGGGTGTTTGGGATTAGCAGATAAAAACTATTATGTAGAATGGATAAACAACAAGGTCCTACTGTATAGCACAGGGAACTATATTCAATATCCTGTAATAACCCATAATGGAAAAGAAAAATAAATAGGAGGGTGTTGAGCCTCTTGATGGTGAAGCGTGGTTCGTTCTAGTGACTCAGGACCCAATGAGGCAGTGGGAACTTGACCTTGGAGTCGTGGAACCGCTTGACCACTGCTGGGCAGCATCAGAGATCTGGATCCAGTGGGCCTGGGTGCGGTGCCAGGTGCCACATCTCGGTAGCACTGGGTGATGGCACCCGCGGTGGTCAGGTCCCTGAACTCTCGGTATAGTGGTGGGTACCGCTCTGGGAGTCATAGCGCAGCCAGATACCAAAGTTCTTCACCCATAAGGGTTATTTCTGGAATACCTGCCCACAGGAGACAAATTCCCCTGAAGACTTCATAGAAGTCTTGCATAAAAGCCAAAGTCTTCATGAAGACATGTATAGAAGCCAAAGCTTTTGATTTGAATGAGGTAGGTTTTGTTGAGAGAAGAAAACATTGTGAGAAATGAAAGAAAAGGCCTTGAAGGAAGCAGAGTATAGAATTTATATCCTAACAACAATACCTTGGAAAGAGGCTGGAAGAAGATGCTGAATGTAACTACCCCCTACCCCCAGGGAGAAGGGAGGCAGGTCAGTGGAGCCGGGGATGAGGGACCAGGACCTTGGGGGAGCCACATGGATGGAGGCAGAGTTTGCCTGGAGAAGATGTGAGTACCTTACTCAGCAGGGCTGGGAGCCACATGGGGGAGCCCAGCCAGGCCTGCAGACCTTGGGTCACCACTGGAGCGAGGCTACACTTGCCCTGGTCCTTGTGTAAGGGAGCCACAATTAGCTGGGCTCTGTGCTTTGCTACCTGTAGAGGTCCTTCCACTGACAGCAGCTAGCACATCACATCACCTTGGCCCATCCAGCAGAAGGGGGCCTCCTAGACTTAAGAAGTTAAGGATCTCCAACTGATCTGCCCATGTGAACTATCAGCCATTTCAACAGAGTGGGACATTCCTAAGTTTTTCACCACAGAGGGTGGGCCCTGACCGCAAAGGGGGGTAGTGATTGTGGGAGCAAGATGCCACTCTCCCTTTACTTGGATACTACTGGGCAGTGGAGAACCTTACCTCATCATAAGATCACACACATGGCTGCTTTCTATCTCCAAGTTAATTCCAAATTCCCAGGGGAGGAATTCTGATTGGCATAGCCTGGGTCAGGTGTCCACTCCAGTCCAACCAACTGTGGAAAAGAGAGTGGAGATTCATCCACTTTAGGTGGGGAGGGGGGGTGGGGGGGCGCGGAATATTTTAGGGGGATGTCATGAACTGGGCAGACACTCCAAAGTGCTTTCATATGAAACTCTTTACACAGTTATAACTCAGTATCAGATCATTAGACAATATGTTAGCATTCAGACATATAAAATTTAATCTTTTATGAACTATTATGTAATCTTGGACATTTAATATTTCTGTGCCCCAGTTTTTTCACATAAACTCTAAAGATAATATTTTAAGGATCTGTAAGATTTCTTAAGACTCGTTAAGATTCTATGATTATCTTAACACATCTGTAAATGTCTGTAGACAGGCTGATCATTCAGAGCTAGGACTGAAAAATCAACTTCTGTGCTAAAATACCAATACTGTCTATACATACAAACACACCACACACCTTCTCTCCACCTGCACAGCACTTTACCACCCACCCACCCACACTGCCCACCCTCACCACCCCACATACGTTTGTAAGCCAGAGGTTGCTTGTTTCCATTCCTCAGAGTTAAAGTCCCTGTCTTGAAACCATGAGGACATTTTGTAGGTTTTATGGGCTGAGGTGGAGTGGGGAGAAGGCTGGAGAGGGCAGAATGAAATCTCTCCTCCAAATCCCTTGGACTGATTTGGGGTCCTCTGTGTGGTGAGGTTTGGAGGCTGGAGCTGAGTGAGTTAGTCAAGAAGACTTTGTGAGACTTTGAGTACAGGCAGGGCTGCTTCAGGAGCCCAGATGACAAGTGTGGTTGGGAGCATGGCTGTGGCACCCCAAGGACTGGCAGCTGTGAGAGTAGACCCTGCACCCTGGACAAAGACTCTGGAGACCTCACAGGCTGGTGACCACAGTGAGCCTTCTCCCAGCAGCCTTCTGAGGAGCAGATGTGATGAAGCTGGAGCTGAAGTAAAAAAATAGAAGAAAGCAAGCCCAGGGTGCATGTCGGGCAGTACTGGTGTGGTTTGGGGACACATTTGGGACTCACTTTGCCTGAGAGCCAGTGTCTACACTGACTCAAATAGGGGCTAAAGACCTTTAAGATCCATAAAACCTTGTCTCCAGATGTTATGGGGTGAATCATGTTCCCCTAAAAATTTGTATATTGAAGTTTTAACCACCCCCCCCAACCCTAGTACTTCAGAATGTAATCACATTTGGAGATAGGGTCTTGAAAGAGGTAATTAAGTTGAAATAAGGTCTTATGGGTGGGTCTTAACCTAATATCACTGTTGTCCTTATATAGATAAGGAAATTTAGACAGAAGACACAGTGTACAGAGGAAAGACAATGTGAAGATTTAGGGAGAAGGTGCCTATCTACAAGGCAAGGACAGAGGTCTGAAACAGGTCCCTCCCTCACAGCCCTCAGAAGGAACCAACCCTGCTGACACTTTGATCGTGGACTAATAGCCTCTAGAATTGTGAGAAAATAAGTTTCTGTTTTTTAAGTCACTGAGTCTGTGGTACGTTGTTACAGCATCCCTGGAAAACTAAAACACCAGAACGTTGTTTTCCAAAGGAAATTTCTTGGCCTCTGAATTTTATGGATTTCCTAATATCACAGATTAAAAGATTCATTGACTTATAACTGTGGTTTTTTAGCAACAGGGAGAAGACATTGGTATTATCCATGTAAAGCTAAGCACATTGCCATAGAATAGAAGAAAATGTACACCTTCAGCCCAGCTAGTGACTGATGGCCTGGTAGGTAGCAAAATGGCCACATTTTCAAGTGATTTTGCAACAGTGTTCTCTGAAACAAACCAATTAGCTGTTTAATGATTAAATCCTACATGATTTCCCACAACAGAAATTATTTTAAATTCAGAGCTGGTTTAAAAGGTAACTAGCTTGTTGACCATCTTGGGACTCCAGTCTACAGGAATTCATGTGGACACACTGGAATTAATTGGGAATATCATGCTGGTTAATTAAGTAACTCCTTGAATAATAGGTTAAATGTAAGCTGTCTTGTTCCTTTGGTGTTCTTGAGTAGAAATACCAAACAACAATCTCTGGTGAGAATCTTGCAACACATAAATGCACACTGCACTGTGCAATTATAAGTTGGATATCAACCATGAGATTAGCTGACAGTCTCCTGAAGTCTCAGTCAGCTAAAATTATGACACTTACTACTGCAAGGCATGGTGCTGTTTACTGGGAACAAGTGATTTGTTTTATTGTCTAAATTTTGAACCCTTAATAGACTCCCAAGAAGTTTCCTATTCAAAACACTGCAAAAGAAAACTGAAGAGAGAGGGACCCAAAACAAACAAAAAAGCACAGAAAAGTGGGATCTTTTGGCCAAATTTTTCCAGTCTTGATTTTCGGCTACAGGAGTAACTCCCTAAATGAATGCGTTTTTCTCTTGCTTCTGTAGACATTTCTCGTGCAGAATAAATTTCTTTTTATGGAAAAGATATGATATGGAAAAAGCAAATAAAACAGTGTTGGGTGTCTTCTGTGTCAGATGATTACTTTTAAGATTCTGTAACTGAAAGCTGATTGAAATTGAAACAGTGTGCTTTTCCAAGTGAAGCAAATTCCAACAGGCTCAGCAAAATAAAATTTGAATGATATTATTGTCAGGAATTATTTAAAAACTATGAAATGTGAAAATACTATGCTACATTCAGGTCATGTAATAAATCAATTCTTTTTAACATAAAAAGACATATAACTTTTGTTAATAAAAATATCAGTTTATTTACACCCCTACTAAACACATGTGGAACAATATTTAAAGAATATTAGCTTGGGCTTCCCTGGTGGCGCAGTGGTTGAGAGTCCACCTGCCGATGCAGGGGACACGGGTTTGTGCCCCGGTCCGGGAAGATCCCACATGCCGCTGAGCGGCTGGGCCCGTGAGCCATGGCCACTGAGCCTGCGCTTCCGGAGCCTGTGCTCCGCAACGGGAGAGGCCACAACAGTGAGAGGCCCGCGTACCGCAAAAAAAAAAAAAAAAAAAAAAAAGAGTATTAGCTTGAATTTATATCTTTGTTGGACTCTGCTTATATTATCTTCCTATCTAGCTGGAAGAATTCTGTAACCAGGAAGGAGGTTTATTCTTTCTCTTTCTCTGCTCAAATTACCTGATACAAATATTTTTAGCTGTATTAACTTCCCTAAAATGAGCTATTTCCACCAAAATATGCTCAGGGAAAACTTGAAGGGGAGACAAAGGAAAGGCCAACTGCTCTTATTCCTGACTGGTACCAACATTTTCCTCTTCACTTAGATTCAAAACTTGAATCATCTTTGAAAATTATCCTTCTCTATTCAGCCAGATACCAAGTCCTGTTGATTCTTCATTTGTATCTTCTCATACATACAACCATTTCTTTCTAGTCTCGTTGTCATCCTTTAGTTCAGTCCCTTAACATCTCATGCAGTCTCAACCTCTATTTTTTTCTATCCTCCAATTCATTCTGAATTTTTTTTCCAGAATAATTCCCCTCAACACTACTTTACTCATTCATTGCCCTGCTAAAGAAAATCAAAACATAGCACTACAAAAAATTTCCATGATTCCCTATTGCTAATAGCATAAAATCCAAATTCCTTAGGCAAACATTTTTTGGGGGGCAGTCAGTACCATTAAGAGTTTTCTCCCTATCCAGATATCAGTGCCCCTGGCTCACTAGAAAAAGCAAAGTATGTGCTTTGGCTCAGAGGACCCTTCTACCTGGCACTTTAAACCTACCCTGTGCCCTATCACCAGACTTGCCATTGCCCTACCCCATTCTATTGATTGTGAGTTTGGATACCTGCTTGGCTTTCGACTGAGCTTCTTCCCAAAAGGTGCCTCTGGGATCTAGCTCCATATAGTGCAGCCAACGAGGTCCTCTGACAAACTTGACTCAGCTGGGAAGCAAAACGCTGGCATTCACCAGCTGGGAAAGGGAGATCAGATAGCCTTTAATGCTCTCTTAAGTATGGCCTCCACATGTATTATTTGCCTTCTCTCTCTATGCAAATGATTTATTTCAGCAAAGAGTCCATCTATAGTTCTCTAAATCTCTACTCATCTGTACTAAGCCCCCAACAATGAGAGTCCAAAAGAAATTTTCCCTTATCAGAATCCCTATTACTCATCACCAGAGTGAGGCCACTCCTGTTGGTTTTTAGGATGTTCCCTGCTGACATATGGATACAATCACCTGGAAGTCCAGTGTTACCATCTCTATGTTTCGTCATGCTCTCCGTTTCTGGAGACAGTGGGTCTCCTTATCACTGCCATTAACCAGGTATGACTACTCCTAGTAACTCACTTGGGGACAAAGTCCCCTCCAGCTCTGTCTCTGCCTGACCCCCTGGCCTGCCAGTCTGTACCTGATCAAACAGAGCCTCAGTCCAAGTCTGTGAAGTGTGTTGTTGTTGTTTTCCATGGTTGTGTCAGATCTCAGTGTAGTAGGGCAGTGTGAAAGAAACATTGATTGTGGCTCTATCCAAGGCATTCCCTTGTCCCATCCAAGCAAAGGCCCTTCCCAGCATGGGCTTTAAAGGGAAGATATCATTTGTAGGTGCATCCTTATGTCTTTTTCCCTTCATCTTCCCCTACTCCCCATTAAAGTCCCCATCCTCTCTCTGGAGAAATTCTTTCCAATGAGGAAGAGGAAGCTCTGTCCAGAGAAACTTTTTTACATCTTGAAAGCTTGACATCCTCAGGCTTTGACAAGGTGTTCTTTGTGGTACTAATTCTGATTCAGTCAGCTCTGGAGGGAAGGGACAGGATCCAGACCCCTAAATGAGAGTGAAAGTGGCTGTTGTAATCCCAGTTCAGTCTCCTGACCATGAGAACCGCAGTAGATTTTCCCACTGGTTAGCCAGCAAGTAATCACACCTCACCAATGCAAGCATTACTTTTTGTCTGAGACAACATAATATAAACTCACACTGAAGAAAGTATATTTCTCCTGTTACCACTATTTTTCTTATCCTTTTTTTAAAAAAATGGAACCTGCTGTTTTTTTGTGCCAAGGAACAATTGTTTCTTTACTGGACCTGGCCTGAAGATATGAGCCACAACACCAGCTGTCTAAGAGGGGGTGGCTCAGGCTTTGATCAGATTCTTTGGATTCCAAGTTTCCCCTTGATAGGACTGGGACAATGATGGGGATATTCTAGTTTATTCCATCTCTCAGTATTGTGCTCACATAGCAATTACATAACTTCTTCTTATGCATAGGAGATACATGTGGAATTTGTGGGATATGCACAGATAAATGAGACAATCTGAAATCCAGGAGTATAGATGTTAATGGGAGATATAAGTATATCAGCAACTAGTCATGATATACTGTATCAAATAACTACTTTGAAAGGTTGGAGGGGTGTTGATTTTAATTGGGGAGGTTGATTTTGATCAGAAAAGGTTTCTTGGGAGTGGTGTCATTTAATATCCTTCAATGTGAGGCAGGGTTTTGATAGGCGGACAATGCATTAGGGTCAGATGAAATTACAAAAGCAAGGCCTAAAATGTTAGAGAATATGGCATTGCTGGAAAAACAATATGGGTAAAGAAGCCAGCTAGGGATTCCTAACTTTATTCTATAAGCAACAAAAATGCACTTCCAGTTTTTGAGAAGATGATATTCTCATTCAACTTTTGGTTGAGAAATATAACTATATGTCAGTGAGAAAGCTGGATTGGAAAGATACATATCAAATACTTGATAGAGCTGGTAAACTTTGCTTAGACAGATCATGCTTCCTTAAGGTCGTCTGAGGTCAGAAGAAATTCAGTTCTTCCATTTCTTATGCCTTAGAGGGTCTTCTCTGTTGTTTGAGGCCTTGTGTCTCCCATCCGTGCTATTAACCAGTCTTGATTACTCCTAGTAATCCATAGAGTGGGTCAAAGCTCTTCTTTGTATTGTGTTATACTAGAAATACCCTTGGAAGTATGTACATAGTACAAACATAGGTAACTTTTATAGATAAAAAAGAAAAGCCGTTAAAGCAAATGTATAAAGTGCTAATGCCACTTTAATATTTAATTTTATTATTTATGATGGTTATTATGTATGTTTGAAGATCCATAAAATTGATTTTCTACCCACTGAGGAATAAATGGGCTATTTAAAATCATAGGCCACAAACAAATCTCCTGAGGTGCATGAGAGCACATTTCCCTCCTGATAATTGCCCACAATTAGAGCAGATTCTTTCAGATACATAAATTAAAGCAATAAAATGAGATAACTATAAATAGCACTGCTTGCTCACACTGAAGGAATTGAGCTGTAAACTACAACTCCTCGCTCAAAATAACTCTGTTCTGTAGCTGCAAGCATTGATAAGAATAAGTTACGGAATCACCAGATGAGAAGAAATCTTAGTCTAGTGCAAACCTTTTCTTCCAAACTAGATTATGTCAAACCTCCCAGAGGTACGAGAATCTTGTCTTGCTCTGCTCATCCACATCGATGAGTAGCCACAGGATACACTAAAAAAGAAGTGAGGCTGCTTGTGTGTTTCTTACTTACTGGTCACCCCTATACAGCATCCTTCCCCTAGGAGGTGAGAACTGGGCACAACTGGGCGGATCTCACATACTGTGGTCAGTGCTCCGGGGCAAAGCATCTCATCTTAGCTATGGCTGGGATGGTTGAGACCAGGTGGTAGGAGCTGAGAATTCTGTCCTGAAGAGGTTTCTGACATGCTAAATCCAAAATTGGGATGCCAGCGTGGGGGCCTGAGGGGAGACTGAGGGTGAAGGTGTGGAACAAAAATAGGGCAGAGAGTCAAAATCAAGAATTCTGAAGAGCTTCAGTGAATGGGTTGGGTTCTTTTAAAAGATTGGAATGAGGTAGACAGTAACTCCACTCATGGGTATTAAGTACAGACATGTCTTCCTCCGAGCAAGTTTTGTTAACATGAATTGCTTGAAAGACAATTGACTGATTAGGGAACATGTTTTGCTTGACACACGTTTCCTTTGATTATAACAATTTCAATCAAGAACTGGCACCAAAATAAGAAAAATGAAAATGCTGTGGCTCACACAGTCTAGGAATACATTGCTGCTTTGTGTGGCTGGCTGCTCATTTAACTCTGCTGTCTTTTGTTCATCACTTACACCAATTTTGTTTAGCTTGTAATAACAATGAAAGTGATAAGAATTGTGTATAAGAGACTCTCTAGATCCTAACCCTACCTCACATGGAAACAATTAAGTTTATGACAAAATTTTTGGTAACATAAGCTTTCCATAGGAGTACAATTTTTGCACTATGGCAGAAAATACTTTTTTTTTAATTAATTAATTAATTTGTCTGCACTGGGTCTTAGTTGCCGCGTGTGGGATTTTTTAGTTGTGGCATGTGATCTCTTAGTTGCGGCATGTGGGATCTAATTCCCTGACCAGGGATAGAATCTGGGTCCCTTGCATTGGGAACGTGGAGTCTTAGCCACTGGACCACCAGAGAAGTCCCAGAATAGACATTTTCACTTACATTTCTTTGCTTTAAATTTAATACCATTCATTTCAAAAACACAGAAAATGACAAGAAGTGTATCTAGGAAAACACATCCCCAAGGACTTATAATCCAGTTTAGATGAGACCTGCCTATTTCTCCAGCTATTCAATCAACCACAATTTTCTCAAGAAGTCATCAAGTCTTAGAGATGAAAACAAACCCAGAAATCCTCTGGTTTCTACTGTCCTCTAATGTACCTTTAGAATAATAATAACCAGAGAGAGACTAATGTATGAAATATAATAAGTCATGAGCCAAAGGAATGCTGGGGGTCACTGAGAGCTTGGGCAGGAGCTGCCAATACTGGGTAAAATTTGGGCAAGGAGATTTTCCAGGACATTTCAGAGGTGGAGTCAGAATGGGGAAGAGCCTCCTTGCTTGTTTCATCTAGTACTATAGAGAAGCCAATCTTTACTACACTAAAGATTTAATTATACTGAAGTTAGGATTCTCAGAAAAGATACATTCACCAACTTCATGTGTAAATGCCATTTCCTTCAATGATGTGTTTTTGCAACCTAGATTTTGAGAAATGTTTCAGTACAATTCTGATGGTTTAAAAATTTGATGAGGGGACTTCCCTGGTGGCACAGTGGTTAAGAATCCACCTGCCAATGCAGGGGACACGGGTTCAATCCCTGGTCCAGGAAAATCCCACATGCTGTGGAGTTGTGTGAAGCCCGTGCACCACAACTGCTGAGTCTGTGCTCTAGAACCCACAAGCCACACTACTGAAGCCCGCATGCCTAGAGCCTGTGCTCCACAACAAGAGAAGCCACCGCAATGAGAAGCCTGCGCACCGCAATGAAGAGTAGCCCACACTCACTGCAACTAGAGAAAGTCCGCATGCAACAATGAAGATCAAACGCAGCCAATAAATAAATAAATAAATAAAAAGTTAAAAAATTAAAATAAATAAATTTGATGAGGAAGTACAGCAGACAGCTCTTCATGACACATGCTAAAAGGATTTTTCATCAGTGAACCGTGCTAGAAAATTAGAAGAACATTAGATTTTTTTTTTTTTTTTTTTTGGTACGCGGGCCTCTCACTGTTGTGGCCTCTCCCGTTGCGGAGCACAGGCTCCGGACGCGCAGGCTCAGTGGCCATGGTTCACGGGCCCAGCCGCTCAGCGGCATGTGGGATCTTCCCGGACCGGGGCACAAACCCGTGTCCCCTGCATCGGCAGGCGGACTCTCAAACATTGCGCCACCAGGGAAGCCCAGAACATTAGATTTTAATCTAAGAATCTCAACTGTAATGAACTATATTCAGGCACATGTTTAAATGAGACAGTTTGTGCTTTTAAATACATATTTTTTTCCACTGTGCAATAGGCTTGCAAGATAGAGATTATCTTAGCAATGGAGACATAGAAGTCCAGAGTAGGTATAATCTGCCTGTGGTGAAATATAGCAGATATTGGCCGAGCAAAGATTTAAACCAGATCTGACCTACTGTAAAGCCAAGAAAAAATTCTGGGAGAAATAGTTGTTTCTTCAACTTTTATACTCATGTTATTTTAAAAGAAAATCTTTTTATTTCCTTATTTTTTAAGCTCTTCAGCAGCATCTTCAGGATCCTCAAAATGAAACCCTGGTAGGGACTTCCCTGGTGGTGCAGCGGTTAAGAATCTCCCTGCCAATGCAGGGGACACGGGTTCGAGCCCTGGTCTGGGAAGATCCCACATGCCGTGGAGCAACTAAGCCCATGTGCCACAACAACTGAGCCTGCACTCTAGAGCCCGCGTGCCGCAACTACTGAAGTCCACGCCTAGAGCCCATGCTCCGTTACAAGAGAAGCCACTGCAATGGGAAGCCTGCGCACCACAATGAAGAGCAGTCCCCACTAGCTGCAACTAGAGAAAGCTCGTGTGCAGCAACGAAGACCCAACGCAGCCACCCCCCCACCAAAAAAAAGGAAACCCTGGTAAACTAATCTAATCATTCCTTGTAAATTGAAATTCAATATTCCTGTTGTCTCGATATCACAGAGATTATTTTATATAAAACCCTACAAGGAGAGAACATCTATAAAAAAGTAACTTAATCTGTCTTCTTTTTAAAGATAATACTAATTTTATTAATTTAAACTTTTGACATTTCAAAACATGAATCATCAATTTTCTCATTATCAAATAATAGACCCACATTATATTTTTAAAATGTAGGAACTAGAGATGAAAGAAATCAATTCTAACTCCATCAGCCTAAAAAGGCAACTGCTTGCATGCTGGTGTGACTTTTAAATTTCATAGTTTTTTTTTCTTATGCATATTTTTTAAAGCTGAATATATTATGAATAGAGAATATCCCTTTTCACCTCTTAACCTTAATATACAAGAATTGATAATTTAATATCAATTCTTCTGTTAAAGAAAATAAGACTAGAAAGAGATGGGTAGAAAGAGAAAGAACAAAAAGGATGGATAAAAGCTTCCTTCAGCCCTTAATTTGTCAAATTTTATTTTTGGGTCTTAACCCATTCTCAAGTATTGTGTAAGTGGGCACAAATATCTTAGTTAGCTTGGACGGCTATAACAAGATACCATAGACTGAGTGGCTTAAACAACAGACATTTATTTCTCATAGTTCTAGAGGCAGTAAGTCCAAGATCAAGGTGCCAGCTGATTCTGTGTCTGGTGAGAGCACACTTCCTAGGTGGCAGACCTCCACTGTTTCACTGTGTGCTCACATGGCCTTTCCTTGTGCATGTACATGGCAAGAGAGCTCTGTCTTTCTCTTCTTTGAAGGGCACTAGTCTCATCATAGAGGCCCCACCCTCATGGCCTCATCTAAACCTAATTACCTCTCAAAGACTCCATTTTCAAATACCACTGCTTGGATGTTAGGGGTTCAACATCTGAATTTGGTGGGGGACAAAAACGTTCAGCCAAAAACAATAGGCAAACCATAGTTTAATGTAGAGCAAAACCCCACTTTTATGCTATAAGCAGAGTCCAAAAAGTTTAATCAAGTAATATGAGGGTCAGTGTTATTGCAAGGTTAGTGAATGACCTGGGTGATGGAAAACAGTCACTGGTTGCATCACATCTGAACTTAATTATCACAAGGCATGTTATCTCTCTGTTTTGAGGGCCCCTTATAAGGAAGGTGTAAAAAAATAGGATCTGAGCTATTAAGAATGATGCCCTTCATCTTCCCTCATTGGACATTATTACAGCCATTTACACTGTGAGTTTAAGCCTGGTAGGTTTTATTTTCCATGCCAGTTCCAGTTGGTTAGTAGTGGTCACCTGCATTGAGTGGCACTGCATTGAGGAGAATGCCAAGGCCATATCTTAGCTCAGGTGAATCCATTTCCTGATTGATAGCACTCTCTAGAATGATTGTGGGAAGTATGGAGGTGTGAATACTGCCAATTGACCTTTTGGGGCTTTAGGCATGTTAGTTTTATTACTAGTGAGGACATTCAGAGAGACCCTTCCAGAGAACAGAGGCAGGGGGGAATAGTTGCCTGAAAGGATCACCAGAGAAAGTCTGAGAGAGTAAACAAAGCTGGTGACCCAAGTCAGGAAGAACTTGATTTTTCCATGGACTCAGAGTAAGCCAATCACAAATGCCCTCAAAAATTGATGGAGAACTAGGATCTCTCTCCAACTGGAAAATAGTGGGCAGTTCAAGAGGGGGCTGAAAAATAAAATGCTTGAGATCCACTGTGGTGATTTATAAGAGCAGACGAGCTTGCAGAATAGATAGCCATCATCAGTGCAACACAGCAGTGGGTGGAACAAGGCTAAGAAGCTGCACTTCACCTAAAGCAGTAGTTCTCTATGCTGGGTGCATCTTAGATTCACTTGAGGAGCTTTACAACCCTATCTTTGCCTGGGGACAACCTCAGGCATATTAAATCATTATCAACTGGGAGTAAGCCCAGGTATTTTAGTTTAAAATCTTCCCAGGAGATTATGGGCCATTGGCCTAAAGGAAGAAGAACCAGGGCTTTAGAGTCTGATGCACTGGGTCTAAGCTCTGGATCTACCACTATTAGCTGTGTGATCTTGAGAAATGTACTTATCCTCTCTGAGTTACTATTTCTTCATCAATAAAATATAGGTAATAATATAGGCTTTTGAGGCTTACATGAGATCATATATATAAAGGCCCTAATACAATGCCTGGAATGTTCATGGGAAGGTTTCCTGCTGCTGCAGAATTAGCAACTGGAATCCAAAACTGAGAGCAAAGTATCAAGGACCAAAAAATAAATAATAAATGACCAGGGATCAGACATTCTTTTCAGGGCTTATCAAGAAGTAGCTGAACTTGCTTTGCTTCCACAGCCTTCATATCTGCCACCTGCTTCCAGTCCACATAAGTAGACAGGAATCAGGAGGAGAGAATTCCGGGAAGTCATCTGCATCCTTGAGGGGCTGCATTGTGATGAGATGCTTTTCCTGCTCCCTCCTCATTCACCAATTGGGTGTCTGCTTATACCACAGATGGGCTGGTTTACCTCTGTCCAATTTAATAAGTGGAACAGACAATTGGAAGGAGAAGGCAGAGCAGAGAGAAGGGGTAGAGTGAAGCCGCTTCATGTCCCACATTTAGCATTTGGTGACGAATATGGGATTTTATTGCAGATCAAAGGGATGCTGAGGAAGGCAGCCAGGCTTGAGGCTGTCTCACCAGTATACCATACCATCCAAGATAACTGGTTGCCAGGAAAGTAGACCTGGTAACAAGAAACAGTGGGGTGAATCACCAAGGGTAGGAGCAGATGGTGAAGATGGTGAAGTAGGAGGTCTTCTATGAGGCCTCTGGAAAATTCACGAAAGCACCAACAAAGGAGCCAGATTTGGATGTCTGCTGCAGAGAGGGAGCCAACAGCCAGCCAGCACTGGCCAGAGAGGCCTTCAACACCCCAGGCAGATAAGGAACACTTGTTTGTCTCTCCTGTCCCTCTTCCTTGTCTCCACACAAAGAGGAGGAATGCCCAGGAGCTGGTAAGCACCTCTGCGCTCTAAGTCTCTCTGGTGCGGGGACTGGCCAGGGCTGGGAGAGAGGGGATGTGGTCATTGTATTGAAGCAAGGTTGACGTTTTAAATCGTATTAGGCTGAATGGGCTTTGTATTCCTGAGAGTGATGGGAACCCTCTGAGAGATCTGCCTGAGATGTTCTTGGGGGGTGGGGTGGGGTGGGCACAACTAGGAGATTGTGAACATTGCAGAGTTAAAGGCAGTGACTACAGAAATGTAAAAGCATTTCATGTTTGACTCTCCTGTGCACTAGGATTGCTTGATACACTAGACTTGGTAGCTACTATTTTCATTAACAACAAAGTGGCAGCAGGCAAGACTGAACGATACAGCTTTGGGGAAATGCACCGGTGATGAATCACTGTGTAATGTGGGTGGGGTTTCCTCTGAAGGGGCTGGAATTGCTCACTGCCAGCTGTCCTCAGAAGAGGTCAGCAGTGGGGCAGGAAATTAGAACTCTGGGATCTGGAGTCAATCTGAGTAGATCTCCCAGGAAGGGCACCTCCTGAGGCCCTGAGGTGCTTCCCGGAGCATGTGGGCCCCCAGGAATGGCGAGCTTCCTCCTGGGAGTGACTGAGCCTATGCTCGGGAATCGACTCATTCTCTGTGTGCCCTTTCCTTTCATTGTCCCTGAGCCTTCCTAAGATTTGATCAACATCTCGTATATTTTGACTTCTGATGTACTGGAGAAAATTAAAGAGAAAAGTCCACAACTACATGTGGGGCAAAGCTGTACAGAGGAGGGTCTTGACTGCTGTCCTGAGGCTGCAGTGATGTTGGTAGTGGCCAGCCTTGGGCACTAGCTGAGAAGAGCTTTGCCCAAGAGTGACCATCTCACAATAGCCGATTACATCAGAGGTAGTGGCCAAAATGGGAGCACTTGAGGGACTGGCTGCTGAAACACACGACAGGGGACCCTGAGTATCAAAATTCTTAAGCATAGCAGGGGACGCTTGGGGTGAGGGGCTAATTTATGCCAATAAAACTAGTGTGAGTCAAGCCATATAGTTTGAGTTACACTATGATTAGAGTTACCTAGAAATGGAACAAGCTCCTTATCACTACAAGTGTTTAAAGGATAAATATTTTCCTTTTAGCGAGTCTTCTAAGGGTGTTCCTATGACATTTATTTATTCAACATCTTATGGAAAGATGTTCCATATAACATCTTATGGAAAAACCCGAACGAATTTTTGGCCAATCCAATATTTTGCATTACTGTGCTAAGTGCTTTACATACAATCCCTATTAGTAACTCAATTTTATAGATGGGGAAACTGAGGCTTAGAAGTTGCTTAAGATCTTAACAGCTAATAAGCAGTAGAGATAGGGTGTGACAATAGGTTGTCTAACTCTAACCACTGCCTTGTATTCACCCCAAAGGTAAGTATGCTAGTCTAGTGGGGGAAGTTGAAACAAACAATTACAGACTGATTCATTGATGCAGATATGCACAAATTGTTAGGGGGCACGTGACTTAGCATAATGACAGGGGAAGAGTGGAATGGAGGAGATGGTCAGGAGAGGCTTCTTAGAGGATGTGTCTCCAAGACTATTTCTTAAATGATGTGTAGGAATTACAAGGAAGAAGCACCATCGGGTGGGAGAAGAGGCTGACGTTCTAGACAGAGTGGCCAACAACCTCACAGAGAGGTAGTTCAATAAATACCCGTTGAGTAGTTGAATGACCGCATGGGCAAAGTCATCTAGTCAAGACACAACATTGCTTTGGGGGGATGGGGGTGGGGTGGGGATTCCAAGCATATCAGCATGGAATGTAAAGGGCAAGGCAGGGAGTGCTGATAAGGTAGCAGATATCATGGAAGGCCATGAGCCAGATGGTAAAAAAAAAACAAAACAAAGAAAAAGCAGCTGTAGGCCAGCGGAAATGTTTGAAGGTTGTTTTCTGAGAGAAGATTTGGACTCTTAAGGTTTCTGAGTTGGAGCACTTCCAGATGATGAGACGATGCATAGGGTCACCCTGGGTGGGTTGGCTGAAATGAACAGGTGGTGAAAGTCATTAGGGTTTGAAGAACATCCCCACATTTTTAGGCTAAATAGATTCCTTACAACTCTAAGAATCTATAACTTATTAAGTATCAAGCTTTTCTTGAAATGAGTGAACTTGTAAAATGCTTTAGTGTCATTATACAAAACCTGGTTGCCAAATTAAAAGTTGCTATTATACTCAGCTTTCACAAATACACTGCCAGGGTGTTACGATCAAAGCCTGTGATTTTTGTAATAGTACTAAATTAAGCATTTCAGTTTTGGGATGTGTGGACAGAGTGTTTGTGACTCTAATGCCCCATAACCTGGTGCAATGAAAACATACAGCTCCACTTCATTGGTTTGCAGGCAACTGATCAAGCTTGTATATGTATCACCATAAGAAACAAATGGTCTATCTAGCTTTAAGGATACGGGCGAGCAGCTTAGCCAGAAGGCTCTTAAAGCCTTACCAGCCACTTAGAGGTGTATTTGGTGTAGAAATCCTGAGAGGCTTCCACCAGTCCCATTCTTCCTCTCATTAGACACCTTCTTGGTGTGTGAGGCACAGGAGACAACTATCAGTATAAAAAGACACAACTGAACATGGTTACATAAACAGAGCACATCTGAGCACTTTAGTCTATGTTTTTGCCTTTGAACAACTGACCCTATGGAGCACGTGACTTTTTGTCACGTGATCACCTATTACATCCTGCTATTCTTTTGTTCAAAAAAGCAAGAAAGATCTCAACAATGTTAAGAAGCTCAATTAACTTGCCAATTGTAATCAATACAGCTTGAGCTTTTGCTTCTCCCCAGTAAGAAAATAACACAAAAATACAAATAGATCATTTGAGTCAAACTGAGAAAGTTATTTTTGATTATCAGCAAAGGTAATGTGACAGAAATTGGAGATTGTCTTTAACAAATCAGAGACTGTCTTTGTCAACTGCTACCCACTTCTACACAGCTCCAGAGCTTCTGGGGAAAAGATTGTTCTGGGATCTACAGAATCCTCATAATTTTCTCTGTCTTCTGGGTGAAACTCAAAAAGATGGTTCCTGTAGGACACAATTCATACCCAACTTCAGTCTTGGAGACAGAACCCTTTATTGTGTTGTACATCTCACAGCCACTCTCCTTCCCTGCAGCTCACTGGGAAAGGTCAGAGTGATCTCCACTCTATCATTTGAGAAAAAAGGTTCCCAGCCTAAAAAAAATATACTCAAGTTTCAACTTGTGGTGAATTTTTATGGTTGACTTACAAAGGGCTAAAGACTGAGGGGGAACATGAGAGGTTTACAGTGGAAATGCTGACTGCTTTCTGGCTTATTGGTGCTAACAAGCATCTACTCCACTTAAATCTCACAGATGCAAACATGAATCTTGCACTTCTGAGTTTCTTGTGGGGTTATCAGTGAGGAAGACAGCAGACATGCTGACTTCACTGGAAATTCCCTGGTAAAAAGACACTTACTACCATTTTGAAAATTGGATCTCCAGGCTCTGATACCTCCCATTGACTATCCAAGTAATGCATTCCCAACCAGTATTACCTGTGAGAAAAAAAGAAATGAATCTTCTCCCTTAACTGCATGACCACTTGGGAGGAAAAAGACCCTGCCAGGACACAGATGCTTCTTAAGTGGTTGCCCAGGGTTTAAGAGGAAGGGTCCAATCCTGACCAGGACACAGCTAAGGCCTCTCTACAAATGGTGTGGTGTTCCAAGTGTCTTCTGCTTTTAGACAACACTTCTTAGAAACTTGGAATGAAAAGCTTCCATTATTTTGCTCTTTCAGGAAATGATTCATGGTCTTTCCAAAACCAACAGAATCTTTCTCATACAGCAGAATATTTGAATTCCCAAAGCAGGAATTGCTCTTTACAGACCTCCACAATCTCCTTGTTCATTAAGTTTATGTCCGTTAGTCTCTCATTTGCTAGTAATTCCGGCAATTTGGCCCCAAATAAAACAAAGTAGAATTTTTTTTAATGTTAATTATTTTAATTAAAATTTTTTTCCTGTTTCTTTTCTTTTCTTTCTTTATTTATTTTTAAAGCACATGCAGTACCCTGGTCCTGTCTTCCAGGACAGGGATCTGATGATAATGCAGAGATGTGGGGTAGTGGAAAGAATGCTGGAGATCAGGCTAATCAGATCTCGGGCCCGCATCTATTACTTACTGGTAGTGGAATGTTAGGCTCATCCTGTGTAACCCCTAGGTCTCAATTTCCTCAGTTATAAGAACTGTAACACTGCCTGCTGAAATTTACATGAGATCAGAAGACCTAAAATCTGTAAAAGAGATGTGAAAACCAAGATGTCAAGCAAAATGATGTGTGATTATCATCGTGAGTATAATTACTTGGAAACTGGGTTCTTTCTTTCTCATTTAAAGGATAGGATGCTGGGACTTCACTGGTGGCACAATGGTTGAGAATCCGCCTGCCTATGCAGGAGACATGGGTTCGAGCCCCGGCCTGGGAAGATCCCACATGCCGCAGAGCAACTAAGCCCACGCACCACAACTACTGAGCCTGTGCTCTAGAGCCCACAAGCCACAACTACTGAAGCCCGCGAGCCACCACTATTGAAGCCCACGCGTGTAGAGCCCGTGCTCTGCAACAAGAGAAGCCACTGCAATGAGAAACCTGCGCACCACAATGAAGAGTAGCCCCTGCTCGCTGCAACTAGAGAAAGCCCGCACGCAGCAACGAAGACCCAATGCAGCCAAAAATAAATAAATAAATTTATTTTTAAAAAAAGGATAGGATGCTACTTCTGTCTGCCAGTGGAGCAGATTCCTTTGTCCTGGGGAAAGCATTCCAATGCAGCATTCCTCTAAGTGGCTAATGGGGGGTTGTTAATAGAATTTAGGCAAATGCCAGTACCTTATTGGTAAAGTTACTCATACAATTTTCTAGAGAAAAGTCAGGGCTGTTCTGAGGGCCCTTAGGTGCCAAGATGTTTTAGAAACATTCTGTTCTACACACGCTTATAGCTTGTCTTATATACCTATATACCATTATATGCTTGTATTTAGACCCCCTGGAACTCAGTTTCTGCTATTAGAATTCTAACATTTTCAAAGTGGCTGGATCCCATTAGCAAAAAAGGAATGGTGCCATTTATACAACCAAGAGCACTCAATTCATCATGTCCTCTGAGGTGGATGCTGGTGTGTGCTGACCATAGGACAGAACACTCACTGACCCAGCTTTCTGGGAGATTGCCTACAGAGGGCTCAATTTTTTCCTTCCTTCCTCCTCCCTCCCCTCCTCCCTTCCTTCCTTCCTTCTCTAAGAATTGCTCTCAGCTGAAGGGAGCTCACAATGCCTGGTCAATGTTGGGGTAGGAAACTCTGGCCCCCTGGGCTTGATTTAGGATAGATCTGAAGGGTCACCCAGCTTCAGAGCTATCTTTGGGATTGGCTGAGGCCTTTGATGCAACTGCTTCATGGTTTAAATTTTCTCTCTTCCCAGTCCTGCTTCCCTTTCCTCTACATAGGTGATATTCCACCTATGCAGAAAAGAGCTGGCATAGCAGCCTGAGGCTGCTATCCTTCAAAACATCTGCTTAGAAGTTTGGCCCTTGGCTGGTATCTGGGAACTTGGGTTTATACCATTCCCAGAACTGACAGGAGCAGCTCACAGTGCCCAGACTGTTTGTAAAGATGAGGTGGTTTATGCTAAACACCTGTTTTCCTTCTGAGACTCTGAAATTTTGTATGTGCTAGGTCAAGAATACCTAAGTGACCAGCCACAAATAAAACCCCGGGCATTGAGTCTCTAATGAACTTCCCTGGTAGGCAACATTGCATGCATGTTGCCTCACAACTCCTGTGTGACTCCGCTGGGAGAACACTCTTGGAAACTTGTGCCTGATTTCCTCCAGGCTTTGTCCCATGTACCTTTTTCCCTTTGCTAATTTTTTCTTATATCCTTTTTACTGTGATTAATTATATCTGTGAGTACAACTATATACCAAGTCCTGTTAGTCCTCCTAGAAAATCACCAAAATCCCCCAAACTTCCTGCATGCAAATCTCCATCATTCAGAAAACCTAAGTCACCCCCCTCGTCACTGCTAACCCAAGAACTACTCTTCCTTGAAGCTCGATTTCAGTCAATGGTACCACCATTCTTCCAGTCCCCTAATCTTATAATCTCAGAATCAAAATTCTCCCATCCAGTTGGCTGATAGTGCTTCCAAATATATCTCTATAACATCTCCTGAATGTGTGCTCTGCATTCTCACCACCATTATTTTTATAATTTAGGCCATCACACTTTCCTCCGGACAATCGTTCCCCTAACTGTTCTTTTCCCAGTCACACTGATACACAGTGCTGCCAACTTCATCTTCCTAATGTAAATCTTGGAATAAATGAGTTTCTACTTTTAAAATCAAAACAATTTCAGTTTTTTTTCTCATTGATTTCAGAATAATGTTAAACTGCTTAGCAAGGCTTTCAAGGCCTCCATGAACTGGCCTCAGCCACATGCCTGTCTGATTCTCTCTCACTTATTGTACTATAATTGTTAGCCATATGGAACCTCACACTGCTCGCTGAAAAAGTCTTGCATTTTTACCTCCTTTTTCCTTTGTCTATGCTGTTAATTCCCTCTCAAAAAGTCCCTTGCTCATCTTCTCTTATCAAGATTCTATTACCATTTTCAATGCTAAACTTCTTTTGAGAATCCGTTTCCATAAAACCTTCCCAATCTCTGTCAAGGCAGAATTAAAATTTTGCCCTCTTCTTTTCTACAGCGAAAATAGATTACTGTGTCTCCTACCTCCCTCTGATGTGTGACTCCAAAAATAATAACAAGCCTTCCTCTCCTTTCCCCTTTGACCTGGATCAATAGATTTGACTAAGGGAAAGGAAATTCTTAAGCAAGAATTTTTATTCTTTATGGGATAGAAAACCATCCATGGTTTATAAGCTGTATACTCTGGACCAGTGGTCTCCAAATGTTCTGGATTATGTACCGCAAAACAAATTTGAACATGTATCTTCAACTCTGCGTGTATTAATGTATATATTATGTATATTACACTGACATTTTCTGTACATCACAGAACATACACAAGATGTTCAAAGGATGAGATAAAAAAATAGATGTAGAACATCTTAATATTTTCATCCTATGCCCCAGCAAGTCCCCTTACACTGAGGTGTGTGAGCTCCTTTCAGGACTGTGTGTTTCGTTTCCCCTCTTTGATCTCCCTTTTGTTTCCCCTTTGTGATATCCCTGCCTTGAATCAAAAGACTTTTTCAGTTGTGCTGAAAGGTGAATTTCATGAGCAGGGCAAGGTCCTGGTAGTTTAGCTGCCCCTCTAGCCTAGAGATTCTCCAAAGGGAATCAATCATTTTTATTAAAGAAGGCAGCATATTCAGATAGGCTCTGAAGACTTTTGTTATTATTTGATGGTTGTACATTCAAACCACACCTTCTGAGATCCTATATGATTAGAAAGACACTTCAAAGTCTGGGCTGGGCTGCAGGCAGGTTGAGGCAAAATATTTTTCCCCTAGTGATGACAGATCCAGTTTGATAATGCAGAACTTTCAGTGGCAGTGACCTTAAGTATGTGAAGTTCTCAGCTCATTTCTGCTGTCACAACAGACTCTTAAGCAATCCAAGCAGAAAAACAGGAGTACAAGAAATACATAAAGGAAGGTGGTGGGTGGTGGCATAAAAATAACTATAGAAAGATTTTCGGGAAATATGGTCAAATGCATATTAGCATCAAGCATAAATTTAAGAATAGGACACAGAGTAAGTCTCAGAAAGAAAGCATATTGCAAAAGGATATTTATACAATTTTGGATTAAATAAGATCTTTGAACTTGAGTTATTAAAGAAAGAGAGCCCAGGAAGATGGAGATTTGATGTTATACGATAAATCTTTGGGCTAGTATTCTGTAAACTTTCCCTGCATAACTTCAATATGATTGCATTAAGATTAACATCAACTGAGACCTTTGTGTTTACAATGGATTCTCTTTCTACTTCTACAAACAAGCCTTACTGGGAATCACTACATTGAAAGCCATTAAAAACATATAGATACCATGACTCCAAAAGGCAAGCTGAGCATCATTAATTGCTATTTCACATACATCCCACACACCCCACACAACAGAGGTAAAGAAGGGCTGCAGTTCACATGCTAGCTCTGAGTATAATGTTTCATATCCAATCACCAGCCCACTACTAGGAATGGACAGTTTGGGGTTTAAAGCAAAATGCACTTTTCCCTGTGGAAATTTCATTTCAATGAAAGTCAAAATAAATGGGGCGAAAGGATATATAATTAATTGCTTTCTTCTTCTCAGCCATGCTGATATATTCTATGCCTACCCTGGTTCTCCAGGAATAAGCCTTTACCTTGAACACTTCTCCATTCTCACATGGCTCCAGGGGAGGCAGAGGCAAAGAGGAAGTGGAGAAAACCTGTGATACTCTCTAACAATCACTCCAGGGCATTATGAAGCAGATGCAGGGCATGAGGCTGCAGTTTGAGTCTGCTGTGTTGTTGTGTTCTTGCACAGCAAACCTTGTTTGCACATAAGCAAATGTACATTAAGTTGTGAAGGTAATTAATATAGGCATATTTGCCTTTTCTGCAAGTATTTGAGGAATTTAAAAATATATATTTAAATATTTATTTATTTGTTTGTGCTGGGTCTTAGTTGCAGCAGGTGGGCTCCCTGGTCGCGGCTCGCAGGCTCCTTAGTCACAGCTCGCGTGCTCCTTTGTTGCGGCACATGGGCTCCCCATCTGTGGCATGCGAACTCTTAGTTGCGGCATGCATGTGGGATCTAGTTCCCTGACCAGGGATAGAACCCAGGCCCCGGCATGGGGAGCATAGAGTCCTATCTATTGCGCCACCAGGGAAGTCCCTATATGAGGAATTTAAGAGTGAAATATAATTCACATGATATCTTAACCAATAGCTGACATTTCTGGAAATGCTACAAAATATCTTGGAATGCAATTAATCAGTTGATACAGAAAGAGTCTAAAAATGAAGTGATTTTGGGACTTCCTTGGTGGTCCAGTGGTTAAGAATCCACCTGCCAATGTAGGGGACACAGGTTTGATCCCTGGTCTGGGAAGATCCCACATGCTGGTGGGGCAACTAAGCCTGTGTGCCACAACTACTGAAGCCCACGCGCCTAGAGCCTGTGCTCCACAGCAAGAGAAGCTACCACATTGAGAAGCCCGCACACTGCAACGAAGAGTATCCCCTGCTCGCTGCAACTAGAGAAAGCCTGCACGCAGAAACGAAGACCCAGAGCGGCCAAAAATAAACAAACAAATAAATAAATAAAAGCAAAACCAAAAAAAGTAATAAATAAATAAAAATAAAGTGATTTTTATCTCTCTCTAGAGTTATAGTGTGTATTTTAAGAACTTTTATTCTGTTGACCTTAGATCAAATAAGGAATGAAGAAAGCACCTCGCTTATTCAATAGCTGGTGAGCCAAGAGAAGGGCCACACCAATATATATAAGTTTTTCTCTAATTCTGGGGAAATAGTAATATTTGACGTTTGTAATTCAGGCCATCTGGATAAATTGATTCAACATGCTCTTTAGAGGTAATAATTTTCTAATGGGATGCAAAGCTGCTAATAATACCAAGTAAGAAAACACCAAAGAAAAGTATAGACTGTAACTAACAGATGAGATTGCAACTATGAGAGATCAGCAATACAGGAACATTTTTTTGACACCAAGGTCAATTTTGAAGGAGAAGTCCCCATCCAGATAATCAGAACTTGCCAGTGGCTTTTAAGGGTCCACTCAGTAGATTTGTAAGTCATTTGCTGCTACTATCCTTCTTTCTTTGTCCACTGCCTATCCTCAGTGCCCTCTCTCCATGCTTCAGGAAAAAGGGGACAACCTGGAGAGACATGTCTTCCAATACTCCCCATGGACCCAGATTTAACCCAACCTTCATGTCTCCTTTCCAAGGAGCTGTCAGGGCCTTTCAGAGCAGAAAAATAATTCCTCTTCACATAAAACTCAACATACTATTCTGCATTCAGTCAGGAAAATGGAAACCATGGTAGGTATTTCAAACATGAGGGATTTAATACAAAGTATCAGAAGGGCTGAAGGAGCAAAAGGAGGAAAATGTGATACACAGAGATCTGAAAACTCCTGATTCTTCTTGTTTGGACCCCATGAACCTGTTCCAGCCACTGGGCAGTTCAGGATGCTGCCACTTTGGGGACTGGAATTGTCACGGTTGTCCCTGTAATCAGTTAAGGGCTAGGGCTGTAATCAACAAAGAGATTCTGCTGCTGCCTGGCTGCTGGAGTCTGTAGCTGAACCGCCCCTCTGCTGCCATAGTAGCTGCTGCTGTTGAATTTCGAAGTAGAACATTTCTCCCTTGCTCCAACCTTCTGATCTTTCCCAATGCCTGCCATTGGCAGATACTAACAGGAAGCCACTGGCAAAGAGCCTGAGAAATGTAATTTGCAGACCTCCAGATCTAAGCAACATAGAGCAGATTATAAAATGATAAGTAAAATGCTGAGAAGCAAACTTTTTTTAAGGTCATAGCATATATTAAAATTGGATAAACCAGAGGAGATTTGGGGACCTCTATGTTGGACTTGGTAAAACCACCTATCACATTTTATTTATACTATAATTATGATAAAGAAGTACAATACAAAGTATAAGGGAAGCTATTAGATCTTGAATTTATCTGAAATTTCCAAATAAAATATTTTGAAATTTTAATGATAAATTTGATCTTGCTTCCATACACATGACTCATTTTTTGTTGCAATTTATGCTTGAGATGGCTACATGTAATTCTTATCAATGCTCTTCAATTAAGAGCTCTTCTGATTCTTGATAGTCTCTCTTAATGAGAAACTGTTCACAAATAGGTGAGAGAAAAAGTAAAACCTTTTAAAAATAGCAATTCAAAAATTCACTGCGGTTGAAAACATATTTAAAGACTAATAGCTCTTCCTTTCCTTCACTGACAAATATAATGTTGACATTTGTTGTGATACTATGAATGGTTTTGAATTTTATTAAAAATTTACAAATTCACTTAGTGTGTTACTATCATGCATGCACTGTAGTGTAGTTACAGTGCAGCTAGCTTAGATATCCCTAAAAAAAATATTGACTGCAAATGGATGGGAACATTGAATAAATATGAAAATAGAGATTTAGAGGGTTTCCCTGGTGGCGCAGTGGTTGAGAGTCTGCCTGCTAATGCAGGGGACACGGGTTTGTGCCCCGGTCCAGGAAGATCCCACATGCCGCGGAGCAGCTGGGCCATGCGCGTCCATGAGCCATCAGCGGCCATGGCCGCTGAGCCTGCGCGTCCGGAGCCTGTTCTCTGCAACGGGAGAGGCCACAACAGTGACAGGCCCGCGTACCGCAAATAAATAAATAAATAAATAAATAAATAGAGATTTAGGGCTAATGTTGGGACAGGAGCTACACAGGTCAGAAGCCTCCATCCAATCTCCCCAATCCCACCCTCTCTGCAATTTGGGCACCCAGAGCACATACTCCCCCAGCAGGACCATAGCCTCATCATTCATGTTGAGTCCGTGTTGGTGTGCTCTAAGTGGCCTGCTGAAGGAGGTGCCAGGTGGTAAAGCACCTCCTGGACTGCAATTCTTGCATCTTGACAGAGTGGAAGTAAAGGACATTGCTCTGTTTGTCATTTTCAGGAATCTTGGGGCACACCGTCACACCCCATTCCACTAGGGAATCAGTATCTAGAATACAATAACATCCACTTGTGGGCAGCTCTACCCTGAAGACCAGGAAGAACCACATGGTTTTTCTTGCTGTGGGTTTAAAAAGTTTGAGTTTAGTTCTGCTTGGAACTCTCTTCACTGATTTGTAAAACCCTATACCTATCCCCAATATACAGAGGCATATGTTGACAAAGATGCTGAACAGATTTCCGTATCTTTGTAGCAGAACTTTGCATACAACTTTGAAACAAGAATGCTGGAAAACTATGCTTTGGTTAGTGTGGTTGGCAGCTCTGAGATGGCTCCCGAGGATCTTTCTTCCTGGTATTCATGCCCATGAGTGTGGGTTGGACTTAGTGATTTGCTTCTCATGAATAGAATAGAAGCAGTGATAAGATGTCACCACCAAGATTAGGCAACAAAAGGCTTGCACCTTGCTTACCTTTTCTTGGTCTCTCACTTGCTCACTCTATTTGAAGCCAGTTGCCACGTTATGAACGGTCTTATAAGGAGGCCCTCATTGCAAGAAACTGAGGGCGGTCTCCAGCCAACAGCCAGAGAAGAACTGAGGTCCTTAGTCTAACAGCCTGGAGGAAATGAATCCTGCCAACAATTATGTGTGAGTTCGGAAGCAGATCTTCCCCAGCTGAACCTCAAAATGACTATAGTTTATTACATTGCAGCCCTGGTCAACACCTTGATTACAGGGAACCCTAAGCCAGAGGACATTAGCTAAGCTGTACCCAGATTCCTAACCAGAGAAATAGCGAGATAATATTTGCTGCTTTAAGTTTTGAGCTAATTTGTTCCTCAGCAATAGATAAATAATACCATCAGTTATCTTCAATGGGCAGAATGAAATTCATAAAGCATTTGAGAGCCTTTCACAGTATACCAGGAGCTCACTAATTGCACAAATAATGAGATAATTTGAAGAATGCCAATTTTTGAAAGAGGAAACCAGCAGTAACTCTTACTGAATCTCATGATTCTTCTATCTCCTTCAAAGACTTAGGATTGTGTTTGATAATTCATAAATAAAAATGCCTTGCAATAGATTTGGTGACAAATAACCAAACAAATACAATCTTAAAGAATACACAGAAACTTCGTATTGGTTTGCTGCAAAAAAGATAGCTGGGTTTTATCTCAGAATATTTTCTAATTGAAAGGGAGCTAATAATTTTAAAATATAGTTTAAGGCATTTGCTTACTCAATACAAAAGTAATAAGTTTATTATTAAAACACTGCAAAATACAGAAGAGCCCTTTTATGGGCTCTTGGAAAATTAACTGGAAAATTAATTGGAAAATTAAAATTTTTTTCAATTTAATTGGAAAATTAAAATTTCTTATTATCCTACATTCTAAAGCTAATCACTATCAAGATTTTGGTGTGTATTTTCAGTCATTTTTTCCTATGCGTGTGTGTGCGTGCGCGCGTGTGTGTGTGTGTGTGTATAAAACACCTTTGTAACACATATACATTTGTAACTTTTTTTTTCAAAATAGGATTATACTACCCATTTTGTTTTGGAAGCTTATGTATTTCAGCTTAATATAAAATGAGTATTTTATATGTTAGTAAAGGTTTTTCTCCAAATTTCTATGGCTACATAATATTCCATTATATGAATGGACTATGATTAATTTAGCTGCTTATACTCTATTCATTTTTGTATATTATGAAAGTGAGAAAGAGAATGCGTAATTCTTTTTTTCCTATTGCTCATGGGTCAAAAGCAAATATAGGGATGACTAAGTTGTAGCTAGCTGTGAGAATAAACAAAAGTGGTGCATGGGGCTTCCCTGGTGGCGCAGTGGTTGAGAGTCCACCTGCCGATGCAGGGGACACGGGTTTGTGCCCCGGTCCGGGAGGATCCCACATGCCACAGAGTGGCTAGGCCCGTGAGCCATGGCCACTGGGCCTGCGCATCCGGAGCCTGTGCTCCGCAACGGGAGAGGCCACAACAGTGAGAGTCCTGCGTACCAAAAAAACAAACAAACAAACAAACAAAAAGTGCTGCACGACAGAGACTGCTTTTTACCCATTATCCCTTGCGATATTCTCTTTTTTGCTCTAGGAACCCTTATTTTATTGGGGTAGCAATGATCTCAGTTTGAGAAAACAAGACAAAACAGCAAAAATCCCTGGATCTCCCATATAAGCAGAGTGATGGGATCCCATTTAGGCAATAAGAAGTCAGCAGAGTGATTGGGAGGAACATCTAGGAGAGCATCTTTTTTAGGGGAAGGGCAAAATCAATTGGTAGGTGTACTTTTTCTCTTTGCTTTTCCCTCTGCTCCTGGTTAAAAGTATGAAGACCCAATGACCAGCTCTGGCAACCATCTCGAGAGCACAAAGATGAGGATCTCGAGGACGGAATGAAAGCCATTTCTCATATGATGATCACTTCAGTGCCTAAGCATATGGAGTAGAATGGAGAGCAGAATCATTCTCACTCTGTAAATTGTTCTTTCTTTCTTTCCCTCTCTCATGTATATCTAAAGTTGCATAAGTTAAATGTACATATACCCTCTCTGTATTTATATCTGTCTTAATCTGACACCACTTCAGAAAGCCAATGGTTTCTATTGTATACCTACATGACCAAAGACTTCTTTAAAAGGGTTAAAAATTCCCAAAGGCCAATGGTAATTTGCACGGTGCACTTATGAGTTAAGAGTGTCTTTTGCATTTTATGTAGTATGTGTGCTTATGTGTACTGGGTGATGAAAGATAGGAAGAGGGGAGAGGGTTTGCCTCACTGCCAGTAGCCCTATCCATTTTTGAACTCCTTAACTATCAGCTTAGATTCATTGAGTTTGACAGGTTAGTTCAACTGTGATAACCTGACTTAGCCATTAGCCAGATTGCCCAGGAATGTGCTGACATCAAGGGTAAATGTAGGAGGTGCAGAAAGTTGTTTAAGCATAAGGTAACTGTTCAGGTGAGACAAGAATAGTTCCTGTAGCCTTAGACTGTGAGGAAAGATGACCCAGTCTTGGGCCAAAATTGGGAGAGAGCCATGTAACATTAGAATTCAAAGGCATCATTGAGAGAGAGAGCATCCAATCCAGATGTGAGCAAACTTTACTTGGAATCAAGGAATATAAAAGTGTTTATAGGTTTCAGTTTTCCCCTTCCAAGCTGAAAACAGTTTTTTAGGTTTCATGGAGAAATGTAAAGTCTTAGAACTTACATTACCCAATTAATTGAATTGAAAAACATTAATGAGAGAGTAACACTGCTTCTTAGCCACTAAAATGTTAATACATGAGCGTATTTATGAAGCAGCTCACTACACTCAGCTTTATAATTTTTCATCTTGAAATTATATTTCAGGCTGTATTGCAAAGGTAGATGATGGTCCCCGGATTGGAACTGATAATCATTTGATGAGAAAGGTACATAGGTGTGCCCAAAGTCACAGTGCTGATGGATGTCTCTAGGCCTGGAACACTAGTTTCTTGACTCCCAATTCAAGGCTTCCCGGAACCATTTTAGTAAATTCAGGAGTGGACAGGTAGAGTAGTTTGGGACTTGAGTGACTATTATTTGCATAGAAAGCGTTTTATATTGGACAACTGTTTTTATTTAATTGTTACAGCAACTACTGTCAATTCCCTTATTAAAAATTAAGTTAAAATTAATAAAGTGGGCTTGGGTTTGTTAGGTTTTGATCTTCATAGTGAGTTATTTTTAAAATAACCATTAGTTCTGGATATTTGGGGGAACATGCCATCCAATACTTTACTATCAAAACAGCATCATTTTATACTGTTTTTGTACCTTCCAGTCCAAGCTGGCAGTGTTTTAGTAGATAAAATTCTCTCAAAAAATGTGTGGGACTCTTGTGAATCTCACTGCAGTTCATCCATTAGACAAAAGCAACACCTACAAAATCCCTTCTCTACCTTCTGTCCTGCAGAGACTTCTGAGGGACAAGTTCTTAAACTTCTTGGAGGCAGTAGTGTTTGATTAAGAGGATCTGTGAGGCACACCCTTCATCTTTTTAAAGGCCCATTGTGTGATTTAATAGTACTCTGAGGATCCACTTTTGACCTTTGAAAATCTTAACAAAGGGTTTTATAGTCATACTTGTGGCTTTATCTTTAGACCTTTTCTCCTGGCAATGCCTCGGATCTGAACTTTACTCAAAAACCATTTCTTGATTTTATCAACTTTTGCTGTCTGAAGAGGCTGAGAGTTCTTTAAATCATCAGTTTAACAGTCCTTCTCTCAATTTATCTCTTTCCTTTCACATCTTACTATAAGCAGGCTGTATCTTCAACACTTTGCTTGGACAGCTTCTTAGCTAGATCATCAAGTTCATTAGGCATATTCTCTGCTTTCCACTTAACTGAAGACAACAGTGTTGCTAAGATTTCTGCCACAGTATAACTAGGATCTCCCTTCCTCCACTGTTCCTCACTTCCCTTCAAACCTTCACCACCAGCATTCTCAAAGTTCAGATTTCTACTAACAGTCTGCTCAAAGCAATTTAGGTTTTCTTTAATATGCTTCTCAAAATCCTTCTAGCCTCCACCACCCATTGCTTGGTTCCAAAGCTATTCCCACACTTTTAGGCATTTGTTATGGCAGCACACCACTCTCAGCACAGAGTTCAATCAGACAAGAAGAACCACTAGGATGGATATATGTATGCATGTATGTATATACAGGGGTTTGATCTTCCTGAATTGTGGGAGCTGGTTAAGAAGTCTCTTAAGCCTATTGTCTTCACATCTGAACCTGGAGCTTGAAGTCTAACTGTCAGGCAGAGTCTGGAGGGGATGATGGAGATCAAGAACAAGCTAAAACCCAAAAGCATGAGGTCTGAGCCGCATGAGAACAGACTGAAACCCCTGCCAATTCTTATTGCCTCTAACCTTGGTGGTGTGAATATCCTGCAGAAGCCAAGGCTGTCACAGAGATAAACACTCACACCTGGCCCAGGAGTCAGCCACTCAAGGAGAATCCAGAGGAAGATGGAGCTGTTGCTGCCTTACACCCAGCTGCTGCCTCATACCAATGAGGTGAGTCAGCAGATCGGCAACAAGGTGTGTGAGCTACAAAATGGCTGAAGCACTCTAGATCTCCCACAAAAATCTCCCTGTGGCCTGCCCTAAATGGAAACATACAGGAAAGGGAATTCTGTGGAAAGTAATTCATACTGGTTAAATTGGCACATTCTAAGTCACCATAATCCATTGCAGTCCAGCCAGTGAGGAGGAGGAAGGAAAGGAAGAAAAGCTCATCCTCCTCCATTTAAAGACACTACTTCAAAGGGATACTTAACCCTGTGGGCTAAAACCTAGTCAGGGAGATGGGAAATATAGTCTTCACTCCAGTGGTCATGGGCATAGGAATTCTGTTCCTGGGAAAGGAAGAAGGATGAATATTGAAGACAACTCACAGTTTCTGCCACAACACATTTGGCTCTGCCTAGAATGTCTTTTCCTCCTTCTCTGCTTGGCAAGCTCTAGTTCACCCCTATAGGCTTGGCTCAATTATCATCCTTCCTGCAAAGCCTTCACTCTGTTTTCCCATTGGGTTTTAAAGTCCCTCCATCTTGGCATTTTCTTGTTTATTCATTTAACAAGTTTTAAGTCCTTCCATATGTCAGGCATTGTTCTGGGAACTGGGGATTTAGCAGTGACCAAAACAAAATCCTTTCCTTTGCAAAGCTTATTGCATCGTAATTATTTAATATCCTTTTTACTCTAAGGCTATCTCAAATTAAGACAAGAAGGGCAAGATTCACAGATAACTTCAAACATTTTTATTCCCAACTAAATGTAAAAATCCGTTACCCAGAATTAAGATTAAATAATTGGGTAAGGCTTCTAAAGTACTTCATATTCTTTCCTATTAATCACCCAGGTAATATTTGTGATTTACAAATTACATCTCTTTTAGGAAGTCATGGACCCTGAAAGGACCTTGGAGATTATGTAATTAAACCACCTCAGTTTAGATGAGAAATCCGAGTCTTGGATCACAAGATTATTTACTCAGGATTATGTGCCAAGTTAGTGTCAGGACTAGAAGTAGAATCCAAGAATACTGATTCTTGTACAGGTGCCCTTGATGTATTGCATTTTTGTGAAAAAAATCACGGTAAAAAATATACTCCCATTATGTTTATAAAAATCAGTCTTTCCAAAAATTATAGCATCAGAATTTGTTAAAAAAACTGCTACAAGAATAGGGGTATTTGAGGTGAGTGTGTGATAGTATTAAGGACATTTTCTAGTTCTAGTATGTGGAAAAAAGATATAAATAATTTGAAAATAAACACATTAGAGAACAGTAATATAGAGTTGTAAAATGTCAGCTACATTTTAAGGGTGACAGATGACACTTTACATCAAGGTCTATGTAGCCCTTTCCTAAAATTTCCTGGATTCTATTAGATCTGCTTTATGTTAATTTGAGATCTGTAACAGTGCACACGCACACACACACACACACACACACACACACACTCAAAAACAGAAAAGCAGAGTTAATTTAAGACTGATATAAAAAATAAAGCCATTATGCAGAGTTTTGAGCAGCCACTGAATTCTAACACATATCCTTGCTCTTTGACCTTTGCTCCCACTGCACAACAGATGCAGTCTAAAACACACGCCCCCACGTGCACACCTACACTTTCAGCCATCACGCATCCCTCACACACAGCTCTGACGCCTTTGTTCCACCTTCTTCATCTATGGGAGATAGCATGAAGGAGAAATGAAAGTCACGAGCACAGATGCATAATGTATAAATGTGCGTACTACACAAAGCCTGTGGAAAAAGCTTTCAGTGAAATAAACTTTAATTTATTTCAGAAAAATTAATTTTCAGTAGAATCAATGAAAATATAGCTAGCTCCTCCAGACCAAATTCATGAGCCTAGATGGGAAGATTGTGATTCAGTTTAATCCACTCCATTTTTATAACAATATATCTGAACAAATATAATAAATTGATGGTTTCCTGAGAAAGGGGTTTAAAACAGTACTATTAAATTAGCTCTAAAGAAAATAATAGTTTTATCTTTTTATGATGGTGCAGGAAGACGTTAAATTGAATGCATTAGGGGTTTTGCCCCGAAGCCTGAAGTTTTTCTGATTCTCTACTACATTTAGGTTTAGGAGGATACAATTAGGTCAAATATTAGATTTCAAAGCACACAAATACGAAAAGTCAACAATGCTATTGCTAAAAATACACAAGCCAGGAACTGTGGCAAATTCAAAATTATCAAATAAGATGAATGTTATAAAATCTCTCTAAAAGTGGTGGCCATTGACTGTATATTACTACTGCTGATAAAGCATCTTGTATTTTGCATGACAAATTTTTGTTTATAAAGAATCTTAAAGGTTCTGGAAATCAATAAAATTATGAAAAACGGACTAGAAAGGTGTATATTTCCTCCACTAATGAGTAGAAATAGCTCACCTTCAGCACAGGCTAAGACTCTAGGGAATGAATGGACTTCTTTTGTTTACAAGTAGCAGAAAACCTGACCCAAACTGGCTTAAGAGGAAGTTTATTGTCTCCTGTAACTGAAAGGCCCAAATGTAGGTTCCAGACTTCAAGCATAGCTGGATTCAGGCTAAACAATTCACAAGTGGTTGGTTGCTCTCCATCTTTTAACTCTGCCTCCTGTGTGGCTTCACTATCATGCTCCACACAGTTGTGCTCCAGTCCTACCATCCTCTCAAGTTCAAGACCAAAAAGCAAGAGCAAGTCAGCTTCCCCAGGAACTCAGAGTTACTGACTTGAGTCTTGTGCTCATTCCTGAGCCAATCACCATGGCTAAGAGAATGTGATGTACTGACTGGTGTAGGCCTGAGAAGTATGTTTTACATCTGAGTGAGGACAAAGGTGTAGTCTTCGTCAAGCACATGGACTAAATTGGGGAAGAGTGAGGAAAGAGTAAAATTAAGTATGAAAATTGGGAGCTGTTGCTGGAAGATGGAGAGTAGATGGGATTCTGGAATACAAAACACACATTTATGGGGTAATCTATTATAGGGGGAAAACTCAATCGTGGCCATGGAGATATGGTTTTACTGGTTTGGTCAGGACCAATTAACAAGTAGTCTCAGATCAAAGGTGATGATAAAAATGCAGAGTGAACCCACTATATAGCCAAGGAAACTGATGATCAGTGGCATATCTGCCTAATAAATGGGTGAACCTTGGCTGTACAATGACAATCATACCACTTACAACTCATTTTTTTAGTGAGGATTAATAAACCAATGCATGTGAGAGTATAGGTGGTTAAAAAATACCCTTTGAGTCAAATTTTCCTTTCTTAGGTTGAGAATTCTTTAGACTAGGAGGTACGCCTGATTCTTCTTCTTTTTAAAAAAAATCTCTAGAACCTAGGATAGTATCTAATATATAGTAGAAATTTAACGTGTGTTGAACAAACAGGTGTTAGGTATATTAGTTAGGTTATAGGATAAGCTGTTGCAACAAAGAGACCCCAACATATACTGGCTCAAACAAGATACACGTTCATTTCTCTCTCACAGAGCAGTCTGGAGCCTCTGGGCAGTTTTGGTAGGAAGGTAGCTCTGCTCCTGTAAATCATGCAGCTTCCTTCTGTTTTATTCTACCACCTTTTCCTTGTTTTCCTCATAGGCATGGTTGAAGCTGGCTAACCACCATCGCAACTGTGTTCCAGCCCGTGGGAAGCTGCAAGAAGATTTGAAGGGCAAACAGCTTCCTTTTAGGAATGTGATACAGAGAGACGGGGGTGGGTGTGTTTCAGTGGGCTGTCTGTGCAGTGCCCTGGGGGTTGTTAGCCTATCAAGAACTGTCTCTTTATTTGTTACAGACCTGTTGGACCTGGGAATGCAAGCCCCCCTGGCCACCAGAGCCAGGTAATCAAGGGACATATCCTGGGTGGCAGCTGAAAAGACCTGGGCACTGGAAGTAAAAACCAGGGCAGGGCTTCCCTGGTGGCACAGTGGTTGAGAATCTGCCTGCCAATGCAGGGGACACGGGTTCGAGCCCTGGTCTGGGAATACCCCACGTGCCACGGAGCAGCTGGGCCCATGAGCCACAACTACTGAGCCTGTGCGTCTGGAGCCTGTGCTCCGCAACAAGAGATGCCGTGACAGTGAGAGGCCAGCGCACCGCGATGAAGAGTGGCCCCCACTCGCCGCAAGTAGAGAAAGCCCTCGCACAGAAACGAAGACCCAACACACCCAAAAATAAAAATAAAAACCCAACTAAATTAAAAAAACAAAACAAAACAGGGCATCAGATATGTGTAAAAACTCCCCTCCCGGAGATACTGGCACTCTGGAGCAAGGCAGAGGGAGAGCGTGAAGATAGCACCTGTCTTTCAAAGTCTCTAGAAAGGATTACAGTCAGCCCTTAGACGTGTTTAACTAGAAGCCTGCCCCTCAGGCTGCAGCTATGATGATAATCTGATAGGCCTCTTTCACAGAAAAGACTGAATGCCTGGGTCTATTGCCTTTTGCTGTGCCCTGAAGGAAGTAGCCTTTTAAGAATTCTTCCTCCATTATAAGCCCCACTAGCCAACAGAGCCAAGTTATGTAGAGGTATCCCCTGGTGGCAGACATAAAAACTGGGCACCAGATGTAAAGCCAGGGCACCAGACATGTATAAAAACTCCCCTCTGGGAGATACTGGCACTATGGAGAACAGCAAAGAGAGGGTTCAGAGATGGCAACCACTGGCTGAAGTGAAGCAGAGAGACAGGATAGAGATGGCACCCACTGGCTAAAGGAGAAAAAAAAGAAAAAGCCTTAGATTAAAAACAAAGAAAAGATGGCATCCACTGACTGGAGAAAGGCCAAGGGTTAAGTGCAAAATGATGGTCACCAGTCTCCATCCCTGGAGAGCACCTAAGCAGGCCCCAAATGTGTGTCAAATCAGATGCCTGCCCCTCAGGTCAATGCTCCCAGACAAGCAGATGAGCTTCTCCCATACAGAGTGGATGACTGCTGTGCTGGGTCCTGGGGGCAGGTGAGCCCTTTAAGAGCCATTCCTCAGATTGCTATAGCCTGTGGGTCTCGTTGGTTTTCAAAGCTAGATGTTTTGGGGCTGTCTCTCAGGTGCAGGTCTTAAAAGTTGGGGTACCGATGTGGGGTTCAAACTTTTTGCTTCTCAGTGAGAAGCTCTGGGTTTTGAGGGAACCCAGACTGTGGGTAGCTGTGCTGGGGGTGAGGCTTAAAGTGGATTGTGTCCCCCACTTAGACGTGGGCCTTCTCTCATTTGCCTGATGCATAGGAGTCACTCAGCCAGTTTTCAGGGTTTGTTTGTTGGTTTCTATTTTTCGCAAAGAAAGTTGTTCCAAATATAGCTTTAGATTTGGTGTGTTTATGGAAGGAGGTGAGTTCAGCATACTCTTACATCACGATCTTGAACCATCTTGAACCATCTTGAACCACCGTCTTGATGCTCTTATACATTTCCCTCTCATGAACATGGGTCTTATTCTTAAAGGGTTAATTTCTAGGAATGATTAACCCTGATTTTGTCATTTCTCCATATGAAAGTTCTAAGGAATGTAGGAAGTATTATTTGAGTTAAGAATTATATTTTCAGCCAAAGAATTGATAAATATACTTACAGTCTGTTCAATGTTGAAGGGATTTGTCCCAAATCAATAAAACATATTTAAGGCAATTAGACTGCCCCAGATTTTCTGCCCCAGATTTTCTGGGGCAGTCTAATTTTAGATATCTGGTATTGTCACCAATCCTATAAAATATTATAGAGCATGTACCACCTATATATGTATATTTATTTATTTATATATGTATGTACTAACATAGATATGAACTGATGTGTCATGTCACAAAACATAAAGTAAAACAGAAAAATTTAAAGGACGAGCTAAAATAATTGTAAACAAAAGTTCTAATATTCACTTCTCACACTCTCCTGGGGCTCATACACATACTACATTAAACCACTGTATCAGTCAGTAAGAGAATCTGGGCCAGAACCCAGGTCTCCTGACTTCAGAGGTGTTTCATCTGAACTTACTGCTTTTCATCTTTCTAATATCTAATGGAACTAAAGTGTAAGGCAGGCTTTGTTCCAGACAAGATGGAGTAAGTGCATACCTCCTGCTAATAACAACAATAATAATAACAAAAAACCCTGAACAGGGAGAAAGATAAGAGTTTGGGATTAACATATACACACTACTATATATAAAATAGGTAAACAATAGGACCTACTGTATACAGGGAACTATACTCAATATCTTGTAATGACCTACAGTGGAAAAGAATCCGAAAAAGAATACATATATATGTATATATTTATGGGTGTGTGTGTATGTAAAACTGAATGACTTTGCTGTACACTTGAAACTGACACAACATTGTAAATTAACTACACTTCAACAACAACAACAAAAAAAACCAGCAAACAAACCCTGAACAAAACACACATCACTTACCAGAAGATCTGAAAAGTGGAGAAAAGAAGATGAATTAGCTAGAAAATGTGAGACCTGAGGAATAGGTTTCCTGAGTATTTTTCTTGCCCTCTATATATCCAAGCCTGTGTGTTAGAAAAGTTTGCAATCTGGAAATACTAGTGGGAAAGGACAAAAACATCCCCAAGAAAATTCTGCCCTCTCCAGCCAAAGGACCAGGAAAGGGGCAGCCTTTTAGCAGAAATCAGAAATCAGAAAACAGAAATCTTTTAGCTGTATGTGGTAGGCAGAATTCTAAGCCATCCCCCCGCAAATTTCCTGCCAGTGATGCCCTGACCTGGAACTGGGAATTTGATGGACTTTACCTCTGTGATTAGTCTATGTTATACGGTATAGTTGATCTTAAGATATGGAGATTATCCAGGTGGTCCTGGTCTTACACACGAGTCTTTTAAAAGTCAAGAATTTTTTTGAGAAGAGAAGTCAGAGAGATTCAAAACATGAGAGGGATTCAACATGAAGGAGGTTTTCTTTTGCTAAGATGCAGGGGTCCACATGGCAAGGACCTGAGAGTGGCCTCTAGGAGCTCAGGATGGTCCCCAGCTGACAGCTAGCAAGACATGGGGACCTCAGTCTTACAACTGCAATGTAATTAATTGAATTACAAGGAAATTAATTCTGCCAGCAACGTGAAGGAGTTGGAAGCGGGTCTTTCCGTAATTGAACTTCCAGGTGGAGATATAGCTTGTCCACATCTTGGTTTTAGCCTTATGAGATCCTGAGCTACGGGACTCTTGACTCAGGGAAACTAAGAGATAATAAATTTGTGTTCTTTTAAACCACTAAGTTATTGGTAACTTGCCATTCTTGAGACAAACACTATGAAAAAGACACGCCCTCCTTCACCCCAGTGGTGCTGCAGTAGTGGAGCTGGGTGGCAGAACTCTGACTTCCACTGCTGTATTAGTTTCCTGTTGCTGCTATAACAAATCACCACAATCTTGGTAGTTTAAAACAACACAAATGTATTATCTTATAGTTTTGGAGATCAGAAAGCCAAATGGATCTAAAACCAAGGCTAAAACCAAGGTGTCCACAGAGCTGTATTCTATCTGGAGGCTGTGGGGAGAGTCTGTTTCCTTGGTTTTTTCCCCAGCCTTTAGAAGTTTCCTACATGCTTTGGCTCATTGTCCCTTCCTCCATCTTTTTTTTTTTTTCTTTTTGATAAATTTATTTCTTTTTGGTTGTGTTGGGTCTTCGTTGCTGTGCACGGGCTTTCTCTAGTTGCCACGAGAGGGGGCTATTCTTCATTGTGGTGGCTTCTCTTGTTGCAGAGCACAGGCTCTAGGCATGTGGGCTTCAGTAGTTGTGGCACACGGGCTCACTAGTTGTGGCTCACAGGCTCTAGAGCACAGGCTCAGTAGTTGTGGTGCATGGGCTTAGTTGTTCCACAGCATGTGGGATCTTCCCAGACCAGGGCTCGAACCTGTGTCCCCTGCATTGGCAGGTGGATTCTTAACCACTGCGCCACCAGGGGAGCCCCCTTCCTCCATCTTTAAAGTATATCACTCCAACCCCTACTACGGTGATCACATCCCCCCTCCCTTTTTTGACCCTTTTGTCTTCCTCTTATAAAGACGCTTGTGGTGACATTGGGCCCACCTGGATAATCCGGTATAATCAAGATCCTTAATTTAATCACATTTGGAAAGTCTCTTTTACCATGTAAGGTAACATATTCATAGGTTCTGAGGATTAGAATGTGGAATAGCTCTGTAGAGGCTTAATAAACCAAATTTGAACCACAGCCCACAAAAGCAGGCCAGGATATACATTCTGGATATAAGCAGCTTAACTACATACTAAATTAGGAAATGTAAATAAGAACCAGAGTCTTATAATATAAAATGTTCAGGATATAGTCCAAAATTACTCACTATATCCAGAAAATTTTCACTCAAATAAGAAAAGACAATCAAGAGTTACCAACACCGAGATGACAACAGACGTCAGAATTATCAGACAGGGATTTTAAAGCAGCTATTACAAAAAGGTTGTAATAAGCAATTACAAATACTCTTGAATCAAATGAAAAACACAGAAAATCTTAGAAAATATTTATAGAATATATAAAGAAGAACCAAATGGGAATTTTAGAACTTAAAAATATAAAAACTGAAATAAAAACTCACTGGTGGGTGTTTTGATAGTACCCAGGATTTAATTTATAGAGGAAACTGAGTGAGGACACTGAGAGGTCAGTGCTACTGAAGGAAGAGTTTATTTAAGGGGCATGCTGTGCCATGCAGGGATAGATGAATAAGTGCCAGGGTCAGGTAGGAGGCAGGAGGTGTGAGGGGAAAGCATGGGCAGAAGCCATTTTAGCTTCCAAAAGAAGGAATGGGTAGGCAAGTTTGAGCAACCTTAGGATTGGATAGTTTTAATGACTTCAGGGGGCTCAGGGTTACAGTGGTGGTCTCTACTTGTCCAGTACTTGGCCCCGGGATTGATTTAGGGCAGGGGAAATATTGGCTTGATGTGTGAATGTTAGGTAAAAGAGGTTGTTGGGTGTATGGGCTCTGGATTGGTTGGCTTGCTTATAAAAAGCACAAGGTAGGGGAGTCATTTGCTATCTCAAGGAATTAGTTAGTTCTCGGAGGGCCAGTCTCTCTCTGCTTGGCATGGCCCCCAAGATGTGAAAGCATCATAAAGTATAAAAAATAAAAAACATAATTAAAACAATGGCTCAATAGCGAAATGGGATGCCAGAAGAATCAAGTGAACTTAAAGATAGAGCAATAGAAATTATCAATACAAACAAGAGAAAGAAAAGAGATTTATAAAAAAATGAATAGATCCCTGGGGACCTGTGGGGTAGTAACAGAAGATCTAACATTCATGTTATCAGTTTCAGAAGAAGGAAAAGAACACTGAGCAGAAAAACATTTGAAGAAATGATGGCTCAAATTCAGTAAAAGATATAAACCTCCAGATTTGAGAAATTGAGTGTACCCCAAATAGAATAAATTTTAAGGGATTCACACCCAGATACATCATAATCAAACTTCTGAAAATGAAGGACAAAGAAAAACTTTTGTAAGCAACCACAGCCAGAGAGAAACAATGCATTACCGACTGAGGAACAATGACTCAAACAGCAGCAGATTTCTCCTCAGAAACTTGAAGGACAGAAGGAAGAGGCAAAGATTTTTCAAGTCCTGAAATAAAAGCATTGTCAATCCAGAATTCTTTATCCAGTAAAATATATCCTTCAGGAAGGAAGGTGAAGAAACACTAAGAGAATCTGTCACCAGCAGACCTGTTCTACAAGAATGGCTAAATGAAATTCTTCAGACAGAAAGGAAATGATAAGGAAAGGACACTTGGAACACCACGAATGAAAAAAAGAGCAGTGGAGTCATAGGGATTACATATTGTATAACACTCTCAAAGTGACAAAATTATAGTGATTGGAGAATAGATCAGTGGTTGCAAAGCATTAGGATTGGAAGAGGGTGTGATTATTTAAGTGTGTAACACAAAGAACTTTCTTTCTTGTGATGGAACAGTTCTGGATTCTGATTGTGGTGATGGTTACAGGAATCCACAATCGTGGTAAGATTTCAAATTTAGCCCCTAAAAAGAGTGTATATAAAGAAAGACTGGCAAAATCCAAATAAGGTCTGTATCTGAGTGAATAGCATTGTACAATACCACTGTGAATTTCCTGGTTTTGACCTGTTACTGTGGTTATAGGAGATACTATCATTGGGGCAATATTAGGTACACAGAAACTCTCTTGTAATAATTTTTGCAACTTCTTGTCTTAAACATTTCCAAAACAAATTGTTATAATGACAGTATAGGACATATTTTAGTTTTTTAAAAATTTAATAATTTATAAAGGTAGGATAAGAGCAGGTGAAAGCAGAGTTTGAAGAAAATCAGCTGAACTGGCAATTGGTATAGGAAAGATTTTAGTTCAGTGAGATCATTCTGTGCACACCCCCTCTAATCTACACATGCATATGTACATATGCACACTCATGCACACACAGGAACACAGTTATAACCACGTAGGTTTCAGTATTTCCTTGTTGTTTCTACTATTCACTTTCTAGCCATCTATCTTAGATTTTTCTGTGCTTACATTAGGAAAGATCTCTCAGGAGATTATTCATCTTTTCCTATTGGTGGTCTTACCCATTTAACTCCTCCCTCAGCCCCTTATGCTTCATCTCCTAATCCTTTTGAAGCCTTTATAATTCTCATTGCCATAAAATTCTAGCCTCCATTTCTAAGAACAATATTGCCAGCAGCCTATTTAACATCCCAGAATTTGCTACCGCCTTATTAGATATGATAGAGTGAGAGAGCACAGGCTGAAGCCTGACTCAACACTAAGTGATGTCAGACAAAGGAGTCACCCTACAGGTGCTCACAATCTCACTGTCACATTCCTAAGGCCCATATGTCCTCTGGAGGGTTGTGGTGGGGAGAACAGCTCCAGAAAAGTCTGAGGAAAACACAGCAGGTAAGTAGAAAGTAGGAAGAGAGGAAAGGAGTGGTGAGAAGTCATCCCATTTATCAGAACATTATTCAGCTCAAATCCTTTGATGATCATTCAGGCTGGGACTGAGAAAGGAGAAGAACAGTCAAGAGAAAAGAAGGAACAGAAAACTTCTTATAGCCAGAGTCTATTCCCATCTTGTTTTGAGGCTAGAGGGAACAAAGGGTCAAGGATGGTAGACCCAATTCTGAGGTTGCTGGGAGAGGGAATAGAGGGAGCTCAGTAGGTGTTGATGACTTTGAGGATCCAGTCTGTATAGTGAGAAACCTTGGTGTAGTGGCCAACATCACCCCTCAGAATATACCCTTCTGACCAGGATAAGATCCCTTGGAGCTGATACTGGCACAGAATTGGGGCAGCAGCTACTTCCTGTTAGAAAGAGGAAAGATGGGTCAGGAAGAGTAGCCAGAACAAAGATGACCTAGTACCAAGTCCCCATCTGAGGAGCCCAGAACAGAAAGATTTAGGTGATAAAGGTTGGAAGAAATATCTGGTGGCCATCTTGGGCCCATCCTATCACTCACCCTAGGCTACATCAGAGGAAGCCATGGAGAAATGAGAACACTCAGCTGTTTCCACCTTGACATCTAAGTTCATTCATGATTGGAAGGAGGACACATTCCTTCCTGGACTGCAATTACCTTGATCTCTTCTTGGATGTAGACAGGAAATTGGATTGGGTTGAGGGAGATATGTGGACCCAAAAACAGTGTCCCAGAGCAAACTTAAGAGGGGCCAACGGAAAAGAGTTACCTTACATGAGTGTGTGCTCTCCAGAGATGATCCTGCACAGAACATGTTCTCTGTGATTTTAAAAGGCATTTTTCCTATAGGGGAATCTTGGCAATATTCATTAGGGAAGCAAAAGACAGTCTGGTTTATCTCGACATCAGGTTTTACATCTGAGCACATGCACATACACGGGGTGGGGGGGAGGGGAGAGAGAGAGAGGGACTTTGTTTTCCTTTGATCCTTCACATATCCATCTCCCTTTCTTCTCTCCTTCCCTTCCTCTTACCTGTAATTGACCTCTCTTTCATTCAATGAAAGAAAAAACCAAAATGAAAAGGAACCAGAGAAGAAGAAAAGAGACAAAATGAGAACACCAACATTTGGTTCCAGTGTTGTAAACTACATGCCTTGGGCTTGTAACTGTGCATGCTTTTACTTGTAAATGCATGTCTGTAAGTTTCTAATGAATGAGCCACATTCAGCCAGCAGGGTGACCCTCCAACCCCTTCCTCACCCATATACCCCTTCACCCACATCTGAGTGGTAAATGAGTCAAGAATACTGGATTCTAGAGACCTCCAGCCATAAATAGTCATGTTACCCCTAGGTATACCTTATCACCAATTTCCACACGAATAAAATTAGAAGTTAAGATATATAAGTTCTCAGGACCCTAACAGCTTTCTTGATCTATAGTAACAATTATCTGATAATCCTCACTGAGCAGACATTCAAGGAGCACTAAGCGTCTGTCTTGAGGGTCACTCACTGGAATTCTTCCATGACCAGCCCCAGCCAAAGACTGTGCAATTGTTCAGTCTTCTGTCAGTCGTGGTACGGGGCAGAGCCACCAGCTTCACCTGATCATTGAGCTGTAGGGGATCTGTCAGCTTGATGAGCATGATGTCATGCTCAGCAGAATCCCAGGTGAAACTTGGATGTTGGATAGCAAGCATGGGTCTTAGGTTCTTCATCTTGTTTTGGAAACTCCCTTTTAAAGTAGCAATCTCTATCTCAAGAAATCTAGAACAGGCCATGAAGGATTAGTAGAGGAAATAGATATTATTCTATTGTTCAACTTGCATCCTTTCTCGCCCTAACTTGCTTTGTGACTTTACACAAGTTCCTTCCTAAACTTGCCAAGACCCCCATCTCCTTGCCTGGCAAATGACAATTTCCATTGCTGTTCTATAATTCTTTGATCCGTACCACATTGCATATAGTCTTTTCTTCCCTATTGGTTCATTCCCTGGTCCTCAGCTTCCCCAATCCCCTCCGTCTACATCATCCTACCCAGAAATCTAACTCATAACCACCTAGAACTATTTCCTTCCTCCTTCCAACCACTTCTTAGGCTTGAGAGTCCCCTGGGCAAGTATCTTCAGGGCTGAGCAATCCCAGTGACTAAGGGGGAACACCTCTCCCTCCAGGACCCCCATCACTCATGGTAAGACGCAGTGCGCTGCAGTGAGAACCCATTGTTTGTGGATCGGGGTCCCCAAACAAGCCTCATTTTCTGAGTTCAGGAAAACCAGAAAAGTTGATACAATTTTGCTGTTCGCCTGGCTGAATTGCCTGACTGATTTTGCTTGCTCTGGTGTTGGTGTTATGGTTGTTGCTGTTACTGCTGTCAGATGGGGAAAGAAGGCAGAATCTTAGAGACAGGGGCAGACGTTCCAGAGCATGGACATCTGAGATGTTTTATGTGGAAGTGCTTTGAAATGGTCAATGTGTTTTTGGTAGTTAAAGTACTATTAAACTATTTTAGAATCCTTTTGTTAATTTCTCCTTGGACTTCCCTCTGTATTTGTGTCCTCCTTCTTACTCACTCCTCCTCTCCCTTCCTTTCTTCCTTTTGATTCTTCCTTCTTTTCTTCAAGCTTCCTTCCCAGCTATACAGCAAAATCACACTTTTTGCCAATATCCACCATCTATTTGTGTAAAGTTTCATCTTGGTCTGAATCTTCTCTTGTGCTGGTGGAGCCAGGGGAAAAATCAGTGGACTCTAGTTATCTCTGAATGTGCTAGGAAACTACCAATCCCTGGGGTCCTGAATTCTTATCTTTCTGATGATCTCTTCACCCCTGTTATCTAGGGGTGAAGAGATCCTACACTTTCTTCCAATATGACCTTTTCAAAATTTTAAGCCAAAATCGGAACCTGCACTCACGAGTCACTGTCAGAGTAGTGAGGAGGCTGTTCATGTCTGCTGTCTCCACACCCTCTTCCAGCGAGAAGACCTGGGAAGGGAGTGAACTACCAACCATCCTGATGCTCTGGAAGCTTTGCAAGGGGAGAAATTACAAAAAGGGGTGGGGAGGTTCAAGGGAGCAAGTGGCTCTGAACTAAGGGAGGATGACTTCAGAGGGCGGAAAAACAGTCCCTATCTCTCTAGAGGGTCTGCCTTCCCACTGCAGTCTGGGAAATTTATCCAGGGTGAGATGCCTGACCCCCAGGGGGATGTACTATAAATCAAGAACTTTGTTCTCCTTTATTAGCAAAGAGAAATCTCAACTGACCAATCCTGTCTGCCCTAGTCTACTGTCTCTAGTAACACTTCAGCCCCCTGGTTCCCTTAGGTTTACTCACCTGTCCTCACTCAGTGTGGCTGATCTCTACCTCTCTGTGTGACATTTACTAGCCCTCAGCTTAAAAATAAACTCCCTCTTCTATGAGGTACAGACCCCCCTCACCTAACACACTGAGCCCTCCCCCATGTCACACTGACCCTTATCATGTGAGGACCCTTGCCCTCATGTCACACTGGCTCTACCCCCATGTCATCCTCTCCTTATGTCACACTGTCCCCATCCCATGTCATCTTTCTCTATCCCCAAGATACCACTGACCTCTCCCTGAATATTTGCAGAGCCAGTCAGAGACAGACAGGGTATGCTTAGCACAGACCTCCCTTGGAATGAAGTCAAAGGGATACAGAGTAGAATGTACCAGTCAGCATTTGCTACACAGCAAATTTCCTCAAAACTTAGTGGCTTAAAACAGCAGTCAGTTATTTGCTCACAATTCTTTGGGTTGCCAACTTGGGATGGACTCAGCTGCGCAGCTCTCCTGCCCTCAGCAGGGCTTAGTCATGCATCTGTGATCAGCTGACAGTCAATGGTCCCATGAACACACCTGGTGGTTGGCTGGTCGTTGGCTGGAGCGATGGGTGTAACTGGGCCACATGTCTATCATCATCCAACAGACTAGCTCAAGATCATTTATATGACGGTAGTTGACAGTGTTCCCAACATCAGCAAAATGCTAAGTCCCAAGGCCCAGCACTTTTAAGCCTCTGCATATGTCATATTTGCTAATGTCCATTGACCAAATCAAGTTGCATGGCCAACCCAGATTCACAAGGCCACTTACTCCACTCTAGTCCCTGTGTATCCTAACTTCTTTTTAAAAATTGGCTGTAATCTTTGGCTTTTATCCCTCTTAGTTTGGCCTCCCCCGCCACACCTGAGCATCTCCCATCAGTACCCCACAGGCACCTATTTCTGCCCTGATCTGAATACCTTCTCCTAGGCTCCTTGTCAAAAGCCCCTTGACTTCCTTCCTCAAAGGTCATCTATGCATGCCCTGCCTAATGAGCAAGGACTGGCTCCTCCCCCTATCATTTGGTTAAACAGTGGCCCTGACTCTTTTTAATGTATTCCTCTGATTGGCTGTGAGTCCTTGGCTATTCTTTCTGAGTTCATAGCCACAAGAAAGTCTTCCCATTCATCCTTTGATCTGGCTACAACCCTAACTACCCTGAGGAAGACTCTGCTTCTCTGCTCTCCATTGTGCTAATCCCTGTCTGGTACCCACTGAGCTCCACTTGTTCAGACTGGATTTTAAGAGCCCCTTCGATTCCAATTTGAGTCTACTCCTCCAATCCCCAAACTGTTTCCTGGAGCATTATTTTTCTCTCTTCTCTACTATGAACTATCTACTCTAGGCCAGCCAGTTTCTTTAGTATTCTTCACTTTGACCATTACCATACATGTGCACTTTCATTCTTTGGATCATTGTATAGACATATCTGGGGGCACCTACGCTACCCACTCCTCGTCAGGGAGTCTGTCCCTGCCCACAACCCTTGCTGAGTGGCTCAAGATTAGATGTCAAAAGGCCAGAAACTGGATCCTTAGAGATCCCCTTGGATCAATGTAGCTCTACCTCGGTGCCCAACCCTAGTTCTGCCTAATTTCAGTCTGACACTTCCACGCTCACAGCTCATCGTATCAGACCCTCACATACTTCTGGATGGTCTCAAACTTAAGAAGCTCCATTTACCTGGTTCATAACCTTGACTTCCTTAAGGATAGGATTTATATCTGATTCAGCTCTGTGTCTCCATATCCTAGCATAATGCCTGGCCCCACACAGATTTTACACACACACACACACACAACTTTTTTAGATGAATGAGTGAATACCATCTGCTTATCTCTTGACTTAAAACTCTCAACAATCTGCAACACTGACCTGACTGACTCCAGGGAATCTAAGCTCCCTGGCTTGACTTAGGTCACTTCCCTGTGACTTATAGTGGGAATGGCATTCCCAGATCATGGTCTTTGATCATACCAAGGGTGAGGTACTGGATATCACTGACATGAGATGTAATCTTTTTTTCTTTTAACAGCTTAATTGAAGCATAATGACATACAATAACTATACATATTTCAAGTGTACAATTTGGTAAATTAATGAGCATATTCCCAAAAGACTCCTTACGTCCCTTTGTAATACCCTCTTCCTTCCCTCTCACCCACCACCTTGGCAACTACTAATCTGCTTTCTGTCACTGTAGGTTAACTTACATTTTCTAGAATTTTAGATAAATAAATCATACAGTATGTTCTCTTTTTTAATCTGGCCACTTTCACTCAGCATAATTTATTTGAGATTCATACATGTTGCTGTATGACTCTAGAGTTCATTTATTTTCACTGCTGAGTAACATTCCATTGTATCTGTATACCAAATTTGTTTATTTATTTACCCATTAATGGACATTTGGGTTGTTTCCAGTTTTGGGCTGCTACAAATAAAACTTCTATGAAATCAGTATATACATGGGTCTTTATGTAGACATATGTTTCCTTTTCTCTTGGGTAGATAACTAAAGGTGAAATAGCTGGATTATATATAGTAGGTAATGGTTTAATTTTGAAAGAAATGGCCACATTATTTTCCAAAGTATTTTACATTCTCATCAGAAGTGTATGAGAGTTCCAGTTCCTCTGTATCTTCACAAACACTTGATGCACTCAATCTTTAAAAATTTTTTTAAAAATTGATATAATTGATAAACAACATTGTATTAGTTTTAAGTGTACAGTGTGCTGAGTCTTTTAATTTCAGCTATCCTCATAACTGTGAAATAGTGTTTTAAATTTTGGTTTTAACTTGCATTTCCCTAGTGACTAATGATGTTAAACATCTTTTCATGTGCTTGTCATTCATGTATACTCTTTGATAGTGCCTGTTCAAATCCATTTAAAAATTGGATTCTTTCCTTATAATTGAGATGTGAAGGTTTTTAAAAATATCTTCTAGATGGGAGTCCTTTAATACTTCCAGAAGCTGGAGAAATGGACTCCTACAGGTCCATCCACATACCTCTTCCCTAGATCTGCTTCTCAATTTTCTAACCTTTCTCCTTCCAAACTCTGAAGCAAGCAGCCACACTATTCATCACTGATATGAGTCCCATATATATTTTTTCAGACTACTTTTCTTTCTACACAAAGTAGATGACTAGGTGTACCACAAATCTCTTCCTATTGAAAGAGTTTCCTTTCACTACTGTCTTCTAGGGCCATGTTTGAATGGGGTTATAGTGTAACAGTCCATTTCTGACTTTACCACATATGAAGCTGACCCATCTGTGTACCAAGCACAGGTTTTTTCTCTTCCAAGAGCTGGTCATAAGGGAATCTTCCTGCCTGCCCCCCGAAACAACCATATGTGTAAACTGAGGAAATGGCAACAATGCCGTAGTGGTGGGTGACACAGGAATCTGAGCCATCTACTTATGCAGCTTACTTGTCGTCTGGCCCTGCTCAGGACCAATCCTAGATATATCACTTCTGTCTTACTGGACTTCTGCTGGGGCTCACATGGCTATGACTTAGTGGATCTGACAGAACACACCTTACAATTAATAGTTCTGGCTGCATGGTTACTGGATATTCCAAGATCAGGTACTCTGTCTCTACCAGGGCACAGCAGCACATCAGGGACTATTTTTTGAATGGTCGCTGCTGTAGATGGCATGACATTGTTCCAGAACTCTACAGTTTACATGGTGATTCTCTTATTAGGGCTTGCTGAAAGCGCCACAAAATTTCTTCTCCCACCACAGATACCTCTAATAGGTCTGCTAGGCAGTATGGCCCAAGTAGCAGTGCTCCTTGTGCCATAGCCTGAGACTTCTTCAGAGCTTTCCCTCTGGACCCCACTCAAAGCTGGCAGACTTCCATGTCACCCAGGAAATGGTTAAATGCAATATTTCCAAGAGTTGAATATGCTGACTCCAGAACCCCAAAAGCCCACTGGGCACTATGCTTCTTCTTAGTGCTGGGACACCTGGCATGTCGCATTCCACTAGACAGTGAGGTGGAGAACCTCTGAATCTTCTTAGGATATATCTTTTACCCTCTAGAGCACATGTTTCTTGCCAAGGCCTCTAACATTCTTGACACTGCTTAATCACCTGCTCTGATTAACCTGATGTAGTAGTTATCTGCTGCTCTCTTTGAAATTACATAGCAGCTTAAAACAGTAAATGTTTATTATCTCACAGTTTTTGTAGGTCAGGAATTCAGGAGTCGTATACCTGAGTGACCCTGGCTCAGGGTCTCCCATGAGGACAGGCAAGATGCTGTCCAAGGCTGCAGTCATCTGAAGGCTTGACTGGGCTAGAGGATCTGCTTTTATGATGGCTTAAATGGCTTTTGGCAGGAGGCCTCAGTTCCTTTCCACATGAACCTCTCTGTAGAGCTACTTCAGTGTCCTTATCACATGGTACCTGACTTCCCTAATAGCAAGTGACCCAAGAGAGAGCAAGGAATGAAGCTGTAATGTCTCAGAAGTCACACATCATCACTTCTGCACTACTCAATTTGTTAGAAGCAAGTCACTAGGTCCAATCCACACTCAAGGGGAGAGAAATTAAGCTCCACCTCTTGAAGGAAGAAATACCAAAGGATTTGTGGGCACACTTGAAAATCACCACACATGATATCACCAATATAGTGGATCACTGTGATGATATGCAGAATGTCCAGGCAGTCCAGGTTCCTTAGGGCTTAATCATGACCAAAGGCAAAAGAATTAACCCTGGTCAAGACTGTAAGTGTCTGTGTTATTCACACGCATCTGTTCCCTCTCCTTGATAGGAATGGAAATGAAGGCATCTGCTAATCAACATAAGGTACCTGAGGCCATATTAATGTGTTCCAGCAGAGATATTATTGATACATCCGGCATAGCAACTGCAATTAGGGCAACTATTTGGTTGAGTTTCGTATTCCCCAGGATCAGACATTTTTGTCAGGGCAAGACTGGGGAATTAAATGGGGATAAATGAGCATTATCACCCTACATTCTTTAGGTCTTAAAGGGTAGCACTAATCTCTGCCATTTCCCCCAAGATGTGATATTATTTTTAATTTACTATCTTGGTAAGGGAGCAAATGTTTCAGATATTCCACTTGGTCTTCCCCACTAATATAGCTTTTATCCCACAGTACAAGTGATCAGTGTGGAAGTTCTGGAAGTCACCAAATACATCTATTCCAATTACACATTGGGGAGTCAGAGAAATGACCTTTTCTACCCTAGTTTTCTCCATAGCATTTATCACCATCTAACCTAACATATATCATACTTATTCATTTTTATTGTCTATCTTCCCAATGGATATAATTTCTGCAAGGGCAGGCATTTTTGTCTTTTTTTAAACTTACTTCTTTCCTGTGCCTACATAGTGCCTAACATGTCACAGAAACTTTATAGTTCTAGCACATAGCAGGTGGTCAGTAAATATTTGCTGAGTGAAAGAATTAGTAGTGACCGACTCTCAATATAAGTTTATTTTTCTTATTCTTATAGTTGCCCCTAAGATTTTTCCATCTCTCCCAGCAAGAATGAATTCAAATGTGAAGTGGTCACTCTGGAGCAAATTAGGGAAGGCTTCCACAAGAGGATCAGAGATGACCCTTGGCCCTTCAAGTGTTCTGTGGGATAGTACATGTATTGGTAATGGGCTGAGAGGTAGAAGACAGGCCACGAAGGACACCAAGTTTCTCAGTACCTTCTATATCTCTCCTCCCCCAGTGTGAGTTGAAGTATACATATTTAATCTCCCATGTTTTCCAGTGGTAATTATTGTTGTTTTGAGCCTCTTAGAATGGAATTGCTTGTTTTTAAAGCATTGAATTATTCATAAAACATTGGGGCTTCCCTGGTGGCACAGTGGTTGAGAGTCCGCCTGCCGATGCAGGGGACACGGGTTCATGCCCCAGTCCGGGAAGATCCCACATGCCGCGGAGCGGCTGGGCCCGTGAGCTATGGCCGCTGAGCCTGCGTGTCCGGAGCCTGTGCTCCGCAACAGGAGAGGCCACAACAGTGGCCAGTTGGCTGCTCCTGAGTTGCATCATTTGTAATAAACTGGTAATAGCAAGTAATAAACTGGTAATAGCAAGTAAACTATTTTGGAGTTCTGTGAGCTGTTCTATCAAATTATGGAACCTGAAGAGGCAGGTCATGGGAACACCCAATTTATAGCCTGTCGATCAGAAGTACAGGTGGCCTGGGACTTGAGATGGTTGTCTGAAGTGGGGGCAGTCTTGTAGGAATGAGTCCTTAACCTATGGGGTCTGCACTAACTGGTAGCTAGTGTCAGAACTGAATTGTGGAACACCTAGTTGGTGTCTGGAGAGTTTGAAAATTGGTTGGTGTGAGGAAAAACCCCACACATTTGGTGTCAGAAGTGTTGTCAGTAAAAAAAATAGCTCACCAGGCTTTTATGATTTCCATATGCTAGAATATGAATCGGGTTTGCCAAATCCATACGAAAAAACATACATGTAGGCTCTAGTCTACTGGGTAGATCGGACAAGACTCAGCTGACTCACAGATAACATGGAAATAGATCAAACAAATAGCATGTGTTTGAAAGGAACACTTTAGTTAGACAAGGAGCGGGGATTTTTTGACAATCGTTTTGAATGTGAGTCAGAGTGTAGGTTTGCGTGGGTGAGTGTGTGGGTGTATATACATCTGTGGGTGTCAGAAAGAGACAGCCAGAGATAGATGGCTGCAGTTCCTTAGCTAGTAAAACGACTATAATAGTAAGATAAATTTAAAGGCATAGAGCTTCATAGAGCCCTTTAAAATAGTTTTAGACACATGATGTCTACAGACAGGCTTATTTAAAATACCAATTGCTTCCCACAAAGACTCTAAATAACCCCCTCCTTACACAATACCAGGCAATTTTCATTTACCACTTACTTGAAATTTGGTAATTATCACAAATGAAACCCTATCTTACATTCCTGAGAGTCAAAACTTTTTAAAAATGGGGAAATTGAGATACTTTGGCCGCACTTCTTATCTAAAAAGTGACCTTCAGCTGTTCATAGACCAAGAAATGACAGCAAATAACTTGCCACAGAAAAAGGAGCTAAATGGGTAATAGGATAAGAAGAATTTTATTTACAGCTATAACAAGATAATTTCTGATATACTTATCTACATGCAGTAAATAGGCAATACAAAGATGTAAAAAGATAGGGAATTGGCAATGTAATTTCTTACCTTGTTTTACCTGGGAGAATAATGATGATGGTGAAGTGAAGTCTATGCACAGAGATTTTACTTAACAAGAAATTCACAGATTTTTCACTGTTTTGGGCAATTCCATGATTGCATCTCTAGACCCTGGCAAGTGTGAATTCATGGGCAAGTCCAGAGCCCACAAAAGGTACTAAGAATATCATTTGAAACTAAATGAAATAATCCCAGAATGACAGAGATGATGGATCAGTAGGCACAGGGTAGGTAGTCATTCAATATGCAACTCCCATATTTGAGCCTCTATGATGTGCCTCCCTGCTGTGCTTGCTTCTAGAATTACAACCTGCATCTGCCAGTCAAGGAACTTAGCCCTTGAATTATAGTTAAGGAAGCTGATAAGCACTGTTTTTGCCAGGTCAATGGAGGAAACAATTCTTTTTTTAAAAAATAAATTTATTTATTTATTTGTTTTTATTTTTGGCTGTATTGGGTCTTCGTTGCTGCACGCGGGCTTTCTCTAGTTGCGGTGAGCGGGGCTACTCTTCATTGTGGTGCGCGGGCGTCTCATTGTCACGGCTTCTCTTGTTGCAGAGTGCAGGCTCTAGGTGCGCGGGCTTCAGTAGTTGTGGCACATGGGCTCTAGAGCGCAGGCTCACTAGTTGTGGTGCACGGGCTTAGTTGCTCCGGCACGTGGGATCTTCCCGGGCCAGGGATCGAACCTGTGTCTGCTGCATTGGCAGGCGGATTCTTAACCACTGTACCACCAGGGAAGCCCCGGAAACAATTATTAATTCTTCATTCACCAACAGAGATTTTTTTTTTCCAAAATAGAAATACCTTTTTCTAATTATAAAAATAATAGGGACTTCCTATTATTCGAACTACGGGTTCGAATACGCGGAGCAACTAAGCCTCCCGTGAGCCACAACTACTGAGCCTGTGCTCTAGAACCCGCGAGTCACAACTACTGAGCCCGCGTGCCACAACTACTGAAGCCTGCGTGCCTAGAGCCCATGCTCCACAACAAGAGAAGCCACCGCAATGAGAAGCACACGTGCCGCAGTAAAGAGTAGCTCCCGCTCGCCGCAACTAGAGAAAGCCCACGTGCATCAACAAAGACCCAACACAGCCAAAAATAAATAAGAAATAAAAATAAATAAATTAAAAAATATATTTTAAAAAATACACGCTCATTATAAAAAATTCAGATACAAGAGAAAAGCATCATTCAATGAGTTAAGGAGAATTCATTTAAAGCCATTAGATACAGGAGTATAAAGGGTCTGTGCTTCATCTCACATTCCCTTTTTGTAAACTAACTTCTCCACTCCTTGCCATACATTGCTTTTCATGATTAACTGGTGGAGAGGAAGTGATACAATGTACTTGCCTAGCAGAGCAATATGTCCATATACCATTATTGGTTCTCACATACTGTAAACATAATATACATTTTTCATAAGTTATTTTAGGCCTGGAAATATCCAAAACTATATCTGCCTCTTATTCACATTAATATCACTCCTGCACTCACAAGAAGGGAGCTCTCAGCTGTCTCTGCTCTAAAGTCCTGATTCTTTACCTTTATAGCTAGGAAGTCGAATCCCATGTAACCAGTCTGAGAATGATTAGTGGTGGCTTTGAGCCTCCACGACGTTTGGAATTTTTGATGTGGAGGATGAACAAGATACATAGAATGTGTGAGCCTTGTGTAAGTCAGGACAAGATAGGCTAATGTTGCAGTTACCCAATTAATCTGAAATCCCAGTGGCTTAACACAAGAAAGGTTTAATTCTTGCTCTTGCTACATACCCATTACAGATGGGGAGGCCATCTTATTCAAGGACCATGTTGATGGAGTTTCTGCCATCCTGTGGCTACAACAGCTCCTTGGTCACTGCAGCAGGGATAGAGAGAGAGGAGAATCTCAGATGGGTTTTTCACTACCTCTGCCCAGAAGGACCACCTGCGGCTTCTGCTCACATTTCATTGGCCACAGCTAATCACATGGCCTTCCTAACTTCAAAGCTGAGGAATTTGGGGAACAGATGGAATGATTAGCTAAAGCTGTCTCTCCCTTAAACCTAAGTATGCTTTTTTTTTTTTTTTTTTTGCGGTACGTGGGCCTCCCACTGCTGTGGTCTCTCAACCACTGCGCCACCAAGGAAGCCCCTAAGTATGCATTTTTGACACAGGCTGACATCATCCAAAATCAGATAAGTGATATTATTTACTTATGTCAATTTTTTACTCCTTTGACATGAATATTTGAGTGTGAAAAGAATGTAAAGAAGAATATAGTATACCTTACACATAAACAGTTTTTTATACATAATTACTGTATATATAATAGATTTTTATTTTCCATAACAGGTATTCGAGAAGGAGGAAGATGATTGTGAAAGAGAACACATTACCAAACCCTCATTTTTAACCACTAATTCCAATTTGGGTTGACTAAAAGCAGCAACAGGCTTGGATTTGTCAGGGTAGACTAATTTCTGTAACAGTTAGTTATCTCTGGTCTTTGGAATTCTGGGTACTTTTTTTCTTTTGTATACTTGAATTTTATAGTTTTTCTATAATCTCACTGGTTAAGACAATAGAATTTATTAATTGCTAATGTGACAGTTCTGTGTACATATTTGATGAGTGGCCTTCCATAAGGCGATTCAGGGAACTGGGCTCCTCCTTCCTGAGACTGACGTCTTCCAGGGTTTTAGAGTCTTCTGCAGGTTCCCCTGCCTCAGACAGACAAAGGAAGAGAACAGCTGGGAGGATCAGGGGCCAGGCTTGGAAACAGCATATATCATTTCCACCCACATTCTGTTGGCTGGAACTCATGATCACACTTCCCCCAAAGGGTTCCTGGGAAATGTAGTCCAGCTGTGTGCACAGGAGGAAAAGAAAACAGGTTTGGTGACTGTCTCTACCACAATGTCCCTAACATGACCTAAGTAAATAAAAGAGGAATCTGAACAGAGTTGGGTATGTCTGAGGAAAAGAGCATTATTTCTATTGCCTTGTTCTTATTTCCTTCATTTATACTTATATATTGCTTCTGTGCAAGTTCTTCCTTTTATTTTCTTTTAAAATGAGATTTTAAGAATACCCCACTTTGGGCTTCCCTGGTGGCGCAGTGGTTGAGAGTCCGCCTGCCGATGCAGGGGACACGGGTTTGTGCCCCGGTCCGGGAAGATCCCACATGCCGCGGAGCGGCTGGGCCCGTGAGCCATGGCCGCTGAGCCTGCACATCCGGAGCCTGTGCTCCGCAACGGGAGAGGCCACAATGGTGAGAGGCCCGCGTACTGCAAAAAAAAAAAAAAAAAAGAATACCCCACTTTCTTGAGAGTATACAGAAATGAACATGATGCCACTCATCTGGTTGGAATGTAAATTGAAAGAACTTTACTTAAGGGAAATTTGTCTATATGAATCAAAAATCTTAAGAGTATAGCCAACAATTCTACTTCTAGAATTTTATCCTAAGGAAATAAACAGGTAATACAAACAGATGCATGTACAAGTATATTTATCATTGTATTGCTAATAATGAGGAAACACTTTCGTGAGATACACGTCCAGCAACTGAAGGTAAATTAATAATGTTACTTCTAGGGCTTCCCTGGTGACACAGTGGTTAAGAATCCGCCTACCAGTGCAGGGGACACGAGCTCGATCCCTGGTCCGGGAAGATCCCACATGCCGTGGAGCAACTAAGCCCGTGCGCCACAACTACTGAGCCACAACCACTGAGCCTGTGTGCCTAGAGCCCGTGCTCTGCAACAAGAGAAGCCACGGCAATGAGAAGCCTGCGCAACGTGGCGAAGAGTAGCCCCCCACAACTAGAGAAAGCACGTGCGCCGCAACGAAGACCCAACGCAGCCAAAAAATAAATAAATAAATAATAATAATAATAATGTTACTTCTAATAAAATATCATATGGTCGTGAACAATGCCATGGATGTCTATTCAGTAATGCTGAACAACGTTCCTTATACATTAAGTAAAAACATCAGTTTACAAATCTCTATGTCTAGAACATTCCCATTTTTATTTTAAGAAAGATTATATACATAATATATATCAAATCAAAATCAAAATGGGAATATTCTAGACATGGAAGGTTTGTAAACTGATATTTCACATATACTTTTTTTTTTTTTTTTTTTTGCGGTACGCGGGCCTCTTACTGTTTTGGCCTCTCCTGTTGCGGAGCACAGGCTCTGGACGCGCAGGCACAGTGGCCATGGCTCACGGGCCCAGCCACTCCGCAGCATGTGGGATCTTCCCGGACCGGGGCACGAACCCGTGTCCCCTGCACCGGCAGGCGGACTCTCAACCACTGTGCCACCTGGGAAGCCCTACATATACTATTTTTTATTTACCTGTTTTTAAAATTTTTTCTATGTAAACAAGTGATATTTTTCTAAAAAAAGAAATGTATTTTTTTATTTTAAAGCAAAAAACGTAAACCCCTAATGTTTAAAGCAAAAACACAGAGTTTTAATCCATAGGCATCTCAAAGAAAAAACAAAACAAAATACCACCTGGCTACCCACACTGGCTCTGTCTTCCAGGCAGCCCCCTTGCCTGAGCACCTGAAGGAGCTCCAGACATCATGGTGGGGGTGGTGGGGAGGTGGGGGGAGCCAAGTTCCCGGTAGGCCCTCGTCTCAGCGCCTGGCTTAAGCTAACTGTGGAGTCCATACATAGCTGCTGCTCTTCATTCCTCACCTCCCTCACCCTGACAATGGTCTGCTTTCTTTCCTCTGAGTAGGAAACCTGCAGAGGCAGCTGGCTTGTGATATTTTGTGTAGGCATGTGAGTTATATGCAAAGATACGAAGAATCGTTTCTCAAATGGCACAAGTCAAGAATATTTGTCTCCAGTTTGTTACACCTAAAAGAGAGCACATGCTTCTGATATTTCTCTTACTTAATTCATTTCAGAATAAGTCAAGCTGCTGTCAGAAGAGGTTCAGCTTTTCAAGTTCATATTCATTTTTGGAGTTATCCATGCATGCATGCTTACAAAAGTTAAATTATTTTCAAAGAAATTCCACCACAATTGAATTCAAAGTAAGTGAAGAGCCAGAACATGATAATTTTATCCAAGAATCAACATCGTTTACAGTTCAAATAATGTAATATGGATTTATAGCAGCCCAATGATGAAAACATTTTTAATTGCTTTCAGTATTAAGAATAGTGATTTTATGACCTGTAGACTTCACTCAGCAAAATCATATATCTCTGTCACTTACACATACAAACACACATCCCAAATTTTATTAATATCTGTTAAAATTATAGCAGCTATATTCATTTAAAAATTAATTCAAAGTAGTATACTTTTAAAAAAGATAACACCTACACTCAAAAATCAAAGCCAGTCTTGCTTTTCTATTAAAGACCAACTTTTATTCAATAAGTATACTCTCTTCCAAAAATTATGAAACTCACAAAAAAAAGCAGAACACACCAAGATGTCACTTTGTTTGCTGAATTATAATTACAATTAGCCTATACTAGCCTAGGCTGTTTTTTGGTTTTCGGAAGCAGGTTGAAAAAGAGGAAATACTGATAATTGTATGTAACTCATTCTGATTTTACTGCTTAGCAGTAAGTTAAGAAATCTCTTTCCTAACAGAGAAGGATAAGATGTTAATTATCATAATCACTCAGGATTTTAATAGGAGGTAGAAGGGAATTATTCCCTGAGGGGTAAGGAAATAAAGTGTCAGTGCTGAGGTGAAAAGGCCGGGAAACAGACTAGTGGCAGGACCCTTTGCCTCCTTCATGATTTTCTGCAAGACTCTAGCTAGTATTGCCATAAGTAACTCCCTTTCTAAGGTACAGCTTTTGCTACCACAAAGGACAACAGGATCAACATAAAAGGTTGTGTTCTGGGGGAGGCCTTGCGCTTATACCTCAATGTTACTGCTCCTCTGGAGGATCTTGTCTGTCTCCCCTTATTGGCTACTCCCTTTGAGCACCAGCTGTAAATGCTGATCATTCGCTCCTGACTCACCATTCCCAGCATCTCACTTCCTCAGCTGGACCATCATTAAAAGACCTTGGTCAGTCTGGATAGTCCCTCCTCACTCTGGGTCCCTGACTGGCTGCCAATGGGCATGGCGATTTTCCACTGCCGAGCTCAGACAATGTGTGAGGAGGGTCCACTGTACTGGGCAGAAAGAATACTAAACAGCTCACTGATTTCACCTGAGAGCTATCCTGCGATGCTGTTGGGACCAGCTGAAGGGACTAGTGCAATTATAAAGGTAAGTAAGTGTACAGCTTGTTCTCTGATAACCAGAGATCGGATAGTAAGAAATAAAAGAGTAAAATGTGGCAACTCAAGCTTATTGCCTTGAATCTCTTTGACAAAGAAGCTGCATAATGCTTTCTTACGATCCCCACTCATTTTCCTACTCACTCATATCAGTCATCCTCCCTTCCATACAACACTTAGCTTTTTGCTTACTACCCTGTTTCTCCCACCTACCAATCAGTGAACCCATTTACATGCCCTTGAACCCTTTTACTGTTACATCATGCATCAGGGTATTCTGTGGAATATCTTTCTGTATGTGTAGGCATTTGTTTCCTTTCACCTCTAGAACATGATTTTCTTTAGTTGAACAGGTTCTTTGGTTAACCTGTGTGGCTATATTGTTTCATGACATAATGTGTAGGTGTGTGCACCTCTACTGAGCAGAAGGTTAAATCCTGATGATGGTTTAAATCAACCGTCTATATATATAAGTGCAAACTGTATGTTTGTAGGTATGTGCATACCAAGAGGTATAAACTCTTGTGTTTATCTGGGTATCTGTGTTTAGGTACCTGGGTTGTGTTTATGTATGTTTAAGTTCACATCTGTATTCATCTGTATGTGTGTCTTAAGGCACAGCCAATAGCTTCCTATAAAGTATGACCATCTGCCTCCAAATTTCCCTATCTAGCAGTGCTATCCTCCTGGGTTTTTTAAATTTTTATTTTTATTGTGGTAAAATACATGCAACATAAAATTTATCATTTTAACCAATTTTAAGTGTATAATTCGGAGGCATTAATTACATTCACAATGTTGGACAATCACCACTATCTGTTTCCAAAATTTTTCATCACCCAAAATGAAACTCTGTATTCATTAAGCAGTTAACTCCCTGTTCCCCTTCTCTCAACCCCTGGTACCCTCTAATCTACTTTCTATCTCTATGAATTTGCCTATTCTAGATATTTCATATAAGTGGAATCATAAAATAATTGTCCTTCTTATGTCTGGCTTATTTCACTTAGCATAAGGTTTTCAAGGTTCATCCTTGTTGGAGCATATATCAGAACTTTATTCCTTTATGTGGCTGAATAATATTCCATTACATGTATATACCACATTTTATTTCTGTTTATCTGTAATGGACACTTGGGTTGTTTCTACCTTTTGGCTACTGTGAATAATTCTGAAATTAGCATTTGCATACGAGTATCTGTTCAAGTTTCTGTTTTTAATTCTTTTGGGTATATAACTATGAGTTGAATTTGCTAGGTCATATAGTAATTTTATGTTTAGCTTTTTGAAGAACCACCAAACTGTTTCCTTGTTGGCTGCACCATTTTACATTACCATCAGTAATGGATGAGGAATCCAATTTCTCTACATCCTTGCCAACATTTGTTATTTTCCTCCTCCTCCTCCCCCTCCTCCTTACTCCCCACCCCTCCCCCCACCTCCTTCTTCTTCTTCTTCGATAATAACCACGCTAATGGGCTTGAGGTGGTATCTCATTGTGATTTAGACTTGCATTTCTTTAATGATTAGTGATGTTGAGCATCTTTTCATGTGCCTATTGGCCATCTGTATATCTCTGGAGAAATGTCTATTCAAGTCCTTTGCCCAGTTTTTAATTGGGCTGTTTGTTTTTGAGTTAGAGGAATTCTTTATATATTCCGGATATTAATTCTTTATCATATACATGATTTGCAAATATATTCTCCCAGTCTTTAGGCTGACTTCTCACTTTCTTGATAATCTCCTTTGAGGCACAAAAGTTTTTAATTTTGATAAAATCCAATTTATCTATTTTTTTCTTTTGTTGCTCATGCTTTTGGTGTCATATCTAAGAATCTATTGCCAAATCCAAGGTCACGAAGATATTCTACTATGTTTTCTCGCAAGATATTTATGTTTTCAGCTCTTATATTTATGTCACTGATTCATTTTGAGTTAATTTTTGTATATTGTGTGAGGTAGGGGTCCAACTTCATTATTTTGCATGTGGAACTATCCCAGAACTATTTACTGAAGAGACTGCTCTTTTCCCATTAAATGGACTTGGCACCCTTGTCAAATACTGACTGTAGATGTGTGGGTTTATTTCTGAACTATCAATCCTATTTATTGATTTTTTTTGTCTATCTTTATGTCAGAATCACACTGTTTTGATTACTGTGGGCTTGTAGTAAGTTTTGAAATCAGAAGATGTGGGTCTTCTGACTTTGTTCTTTTTAAAATTGTTTTGGTTCTTCAGGGCCCCTTGCAATTCTATATGAAATTTAAGATTGGCTTTTCCAGTTCTGCAAAAAGGGCCGTTGGAGTTTTGATAGAGATTTTGTTGAATCTGTAGATTGCTTTGAGTATGACTGCCATCCTCACAACGTTAAGTCTTGCCACCCATGAACATGGGATATCTTTTCATTTATTTACGTCTTTAATTTCTTTCAGCAATGTTTTGTAGTTTTCAGTGTATAAGTCTTTCACCTTTTTGGTTAATATTCCTAGGTATTTTTTTACCCTCTCCTTTTAATTGACTTGAAATCCTCCACCGCAATTACTAGACTATAATGTGCCCATAGTGCATAAAATAGTGCCTAGTACATAGCAGACATCGAGCAAATGCTAATTGAATAAAAGAATCTCTAAAATCATAGGCTCTTAGAACTTTGAGGAAACACTCATACCAATTCTATTCTTCTAAAGATGAGGTAACAATGTTCAGAGAAGATAACAATTCTGTTTGGATTGCACCAAACAGCAGTTAGCTAGTGGTAGAACCAGAAGTTCACATCTCCTAAGATTTTCCTGTGGATCAAAATGTAGTCATTATAAGCCAAGATTCTGTCTGCTGGAGTAAATAAATGAGTGTGTTTATAAACTTGGATGTTTGTCTTTGGGTATGGAGATTTTTTCAGTATCTGGTTTTTTTTTTTTTTTTTTCTTTGCGGTACGCGGGCCTCTCACTGTTGTGGCTTCTCCCATCGCGGACCACAGGCTCCGGACGCGCAGGCTCATTGGCCATGGCTCACAGGCCTAGCCGCTCCGCGGCATGTGGGATCTTCCCGGACCGGGGCACGAACCCATGTCCCCTGCATCGGCAGGCGGACTCTCAACCACTGCGCCACCAGGGAAGCCCCAGTATCTGGTTTTGTATACATTTAAATGAACCTTAAGTCTCATTTAGGATTCAAACGAATCTTGGGATACACAAGAGGATTGGTATACTTACAAAAGTAGGCAATATGTACACAAAGGTGTACATATTTCAGCAAATTCAAATGGATAATTTAAATGGATTATCTGGAGATATGTATCTATGAGGGCATCATATATGGGAGTTTCCAGGAGTGTCATTTTGGAAATAAATTTAGCCCATTAGATCTTTCCTCACTGGCAGCAGATGACCCTCCACTAGGCTTTACCTCCTAAAGAACTAATTTCATTATAGAATTACTTCCATTAAGAGAAAGACTGGAGAAAAGAGAAAAGAACTGTGTCCTTGTTTACAAACTGGGACATTCCTTAATGTGCTTTTTTAAAAAAATAATTGCTTATTGGGTTCTTTTTTGCTCCCTCCCAAGGTAAGGGTCAATCAGCCTGGGACAGAGGTTTAGTGTTGCTTTATTTTGGCCCTTTTTCATAGCTGGTTAGTCCCTCTGTCGTTCTCTTCCTTTTCCTGACATAGGCGTCTCCCAGGACCTCTCAAAGATGGTCAGTAATCATCAGTCTAGTAATTGTCTCTGAGTCAATGGTGGGAGATCAGCAACTCTCTGACTCTGGAATTTGGGAGCTGTATAGGAGAATTCCTAATTGCCTACCCAATATCCCCCTCACGTCCCTTACTTCCGCAATTTTGTTGTGGGCAATAACGTGCTTAGGAAAAACAAAACAAAACAAAAACCAAAAAAATACAGCACCCTACATTTCCCATTCTCCTTTCAGCTAGAGATTGTCATTAGCCCAGCTCTGGACAATCAGGCATAAGGAAAAATTTTTGCATGGGGCTTTCAGGAAAGATCTTTAAAATGGAGTTGATAGTTGACAAATGCCTTTTGCCCTTTGCACTCTGCCTCTTCCCAGCTGGTTTCTAGATGTATGATGAAGGTGTAGTAGCCCTCATAACTATGGCAACCATGAGGGAAAGGTTAAGATGTCACAGAGATATCAACACTGACATCACTGTGCTGCTCAACCAAGGCCCACTACCACCTACCTCTTGTTTCACACACAAAAAAACCCTATTTAGTTTAAACCACTGTTTTCTGGGTCTCTTAACCAGCAGCCCAATTTAATTCTTAATTGATAAAAGCTTAAAAAGCTCAATGAGATAACCTGAGTCAGTGGACTCCTATGTATTTTGTTGGCAAATTGGAGAGACTTACAGTGAACATTGTGGAGGAATTCTAGGTAGCCAAGATAATGGTGGTGGCGTAAATCTAAATCTCCCAACATACTGCCCTCCCCTGTAAAAACACACAATCACACACACACACAGAGAACAAGAGATCAAATAAAATGACATAAAACCCATGTCTTCAGCATAACTAGAAAACAGAGAATGTCCAAATTTCAAATTAACTGTAAATAGAAAAACAAACATTAAATCCCAGAAAGCTGCCTTCCATACTGCTGATGAATCCTCTCAGGTAAATGAAGTCAGTTTGGGAAAAACCATGGTGGTGGACTTAGGATTGATTTAAAACTACCAGAAAGAGAAAGTCTGCATCTAAGTAGAGCACTTACTACATGGAAGGCACTTAACTGTGTGTGCAGGGTGCAAGGAGACAGTCTTGGAAAAATAAAGCTTCCAAGTGAAAAGGGTCCAAAGGAAAAGGGTCTAGAGGGTTCCTCTGGAAATCATGAAGGGTAGGGGGGAAAAATTGAGGGGGGAACTAAGGAACCTGTCAGACCCTCTCTCCCTCCAAAATGGAGGTAAACCCAATCCCTACCCCTATTATTTCTTTTCCACAAGAAAAAACCATACAAACAAACAAATAAAATTTTAAAAAGAAAAAAGAAATCATACTTTGCTACACTGACAGAAGAGGGCACTCTTGATCTAGGAATCTTACAACCCCAAACCTCCAGCTCTGTCCATAGAAATGCAGATTAGTCTCCATTTAATTACTGAAATAGGAAAGATCCAGTTCAACTGATGCAAATTTCTGCCCCCAATAATGGCAGAGTACAATAGAAGAAAACTCCCTAACTGTAACACAACTCTCTAAACTGAATTATATATCCTCAAACAAGCTTTTGAGAATAATGAAAAACACACTTTGAATGACAAATTCAAAAGCTAAGTACAGAAATGGTCACACACAAAAAAAAAACTAGGAAGAAATGAGAGTTGATTAAACTCAGGAAAGAAATAGAAGAAACAATAAAATAAACATTATACTGCATTACCTGTAAGATTTTAGATAATATGTACTAAGACATTTAAAATACATACATACATATCCATGCCATCCTTCAAGTTACAGTCAAATGATTTCTTCACCATGTAGCTTTTCAGAATTTATCCTAACTGGATCTGATCTTTGAGGCATGCAATAAATAGTGTCTGCAATTATTGCTATTATCACCATTATTGGCAATGACTGGTTGAAGACAGCACGGGAGGGGAGAGAATCCCAAATAAAATGTGTAGAGCAAAAAATTATAGTTTGTCATACTCTGTGTCCACCTAGGCCAATGACTTGACTTTATGGATGAGGAGACTGAGATTCAGGGAGGTAACATGGTGGTCAATGGAGAAAGCCTTCCTTTCCTTTTCTCACCTCTTTTCTTCCTCATGCTTCAAAAGACAATTCCTTTCTCAATCCAGCCTTCAGCACCCTCCAGATGCTATGACTCCCCTCTTAGCATGATCTCCTTTATACTCACCCTCCCCTTTTCCTCTAATACATTCCCCCAGACAGAAGCTCTGTCTAAGTCACTCTCATTCTAAAATGCAAATAAACCAAACCACCTTCCCCTGACTCTGTCATCTCTGATTTTCCTCTTATCATTAAACTTCCGAAAGTGCGTTGTACTAGCTGTCCTCTTTTCCTCCCTGCTCATTCCTAAAACTCTTGCTGTTTCTCTCTCCATTCTCTCTGAAAACTCCTTGTTCAGAAACTGTTGGCTACCATCTTTAAATACCTTTACCCCTTGTCTTCTTGGAGCCACAATCTTTTTCCTCCAGTCAGTTCCGCAGCTCCTTATTCTCGTGTTCTGGCTTATCTTCTTCCCTCTTCAATGTAGGTATTCCACCAAAGTTTTCCACTACTTTCTTTTTCTGCGCTCATAGCTGCAAACTGCAATATACACAACCAGACACATCTGCTTCTTGGGTGTCTCTCTAGACATCAGAGAGGCACCCCTGGGTGCCACCCCTGGGTTTCAGGAGGCACCTGGAGCTCAACATGTCTAAAACTGAATTCCACACCCTCTTTTCAATTCTGTACCTCCTCCCAACCTCCAACCCAGCTTCAAATGGTCCTTGATACCATCCTTTCCTTTATCTTCTGTCCCAAATCATTCATAAATTCAACTCAAAGCATTTATTGAGTACTTAGTATATGCAGGCACTGGCCATGGGACTGGGAGATCAACAAGACTCACTTTCTACACTCTACTTACAGACTCAATGAAAAGTCCTGTCCAATCACTGCATACAACTCTCCTTCCATTCCACTGTCAATCCTTTTCATTCCCACTGTCACCCTCCAAGTTCAAGTCAGCATTACCTCTTTCCTAGACTAATAAATCAGCCTTTTATAGATTTGTCTGAAGCTAGCCTGGTCAAATGAAGTTGATCTCTTTTCTCCTTGCACATTTTGTAGTTTAACACATATGTCCCTGTTTCTATGTTTCTCTCTACCTGGAATACCCTCCTCTGATCTCCCCATGCTATACTTTACCTGTCCTTTAAGGCCCATCTCAAATGCCAGTCTTCTTTGATGTTTTCCCTGACTTCCCAGGCCAGGAATATGTCTTCTTTCTCTGAATTCATGCAGACTTATCCTCTATGCCTATGCTTTACCAGCCATCCCTCCTGTCCAAGCTGGTTGCTCCACAAATCATGATTAGAATATAGAAACCAGTTTTATGTGACAGGAAAGTGGCTCAGTGATTGACTTCAAGAGAGATTATTCCATCATCAGTTAATTTGTATAACTTTTTTCCTGGAGATTTGATAAACTAAACTCCTGAAGAAGCTGAATATGCTAGGGTTACTTAATTTTGGTTGGTGCTTCAAAGGAAATAATACATGACTTCAAGGAAGTCGCATGAGTTCTTGGGACCTTGGCTTCATTACCTAGAAAATATCAATAGAAAGTTGTACTGAATGACCTTTAGTTTCTGAAGATTCTAGTTTTCTAGATCTAACATTGTATAATTAAGGTCTCTAGGAGATCTGACAGGGTGATTTTGTCTATTAATAGACTAATCCAATACCCATTTCCATCCCCTCTCCTTTCCTTGCCTTCTCTATAGAAGTTGGAAGAGCCAGATATCCTCTTTGCCAGCCTTTCTTACAGCTAGAAGTGGCCATGTGATATAGCTCTAACCAATGAGATGTAAGCAGAACTCTATTAAAGGTAATTCTGGGAAGCCATTGCTTTCCAGATGAAAGAGAAAGGCACAGTTGACATCACTCCTGTGGAAGGCAGACTTCTCAGATGGCCTCCTGATATACATGCCCTGTATAATCCCTTCCCTTGGAGTATGGGCAGAATCAAGAGATATTGCCCCCATGATTAGGTTACTAATAAGTTGGCTTTGAGTCAATCAAAGGGAGATTATCCTGTGTGGGCCTGACATAATCAGATGAATCTTTCAAAAGAGAGACAATTTCCTGTTGGCCTCTTAGAGGAAAGCAAACAGCCATGTTGTGAACTGCCTTGGAGCAGCCTCCAGAAGCTGAAGACCTCAGCCCTAGGAAATGCATTCTACCAACAACCAGTGAGCTTGAAAGAGGACCCTAAGCCTCAGATGACATGCAGTCCCAGTTGATACCTTGATTGCAGCCTGGTGATTTCTCGAGCAGAAAACTCAGTTAACCAGTGACCAGACTCCTGACATATAGAAGTTGCAAGATAAATTGGTGTTAAGTTGCTATGTTTGTGGTAATTTGTTACACAGCAATAGAAAACGAAAGCAACCTCTTTCCACTTAATCTCAAAGGTTGGGCACTTAGGGCTTCCCAGGTGGTGCAGTGGTTGAGAGTCCGCCTGCCGATGCAGGGGACACGGGTTCGTGTCCCGGTCCGGGAAGATCCCACATGCCACGGAGCGGCTGGGCCCATGAGCCATGGCCGCTGAGCCTGTGCGTCCGGAGCCTGTGCTCCGCAACAGGAGAAGCCACAACAGTGAGAGGCCTGCGTACTGCAAAAAAAAAAAAAAACTATCTTGTGATCATAAAGGAAAGACCAAGTGAATCACAGAGCCCCTGACCCTGACCACTTGCACCTCTAAACCACAGTCAGCAGCTGCTTTTCTCCAAAAATTTTTTTACACCAGAAAAAGAAACGTCTATTTATACAAGCCAATACAAGTTAGCTAGCTTTTCTTTTACTTGTAGTTGATATTTCCACCTGATAAAGCAGACTTCCAAAACCAGCATGAGTATATTCTTATTTATTCACTGGCAAACACTTATAAGGAATCTATAATGTTCCAGATAGGAAAAAAAGAAACACCAGAAATAAAAAAATCTTTGCCTTCTATAGGCTCATAGCCTAGTGTAGGGGGAGAGGTGGTGGGGAACAAGGTGGGGAAGTCAGGATACAATTAAAATACAGAATGGTTAGGCTATGATAAGTAGAAGCAGAAGGTCTTAGGGAAGCTCAAAGAAGGGACGCCTAGTGTAGACTTTAGGGCTGTCCAGGAGGGGAGGGCTGGTTCCGGAGGTTTAAGATGAGGAGCAGAATTATGAGGGATGAGTATGAGTCTCACTCAAGAGCAGTAGAGGAGGGAAGTTCTGGCACAGAGAGTGGAGGTCAATCAGTCAAATAATTGACAATCACCAAAATAGCTAACGTGAGGCTGAGGAATGTGCCAGATGCTACAGGGAAACAGAGACCTAGAGCACTTGGTACCCGCCCCAGGTTCTTATAATCATCCTGCATCACCCCCACCCCCTTCAATAGAGCAGAATGAGTGCTCTCCCTTGTCACGAAGGGAAATGCAAACGGCACCTGCCACTCTGTCCTGAGGCCTGCTCCCCGGATTAGTGCCTTTGGAAGCTGCCCCAGATGTAAGCACATCCAGAGAGAGGCTTACCCAAGGGAGAATCTAGGTCAAGGTCCTTTAAGAATGTGCTGTGCATAGGGAATTCAAGAAAAGAGAAGTGGATTTGACAGAGAAGATAAGCCCTTCAGTTTTTGAAGTAGAATCTTGGGGCCTACAGGCTCTGTCAAACCATGTTAACTCTCCTCCTGACTTACGGTTCTTATAGCCTAGGATTTCACTTGGAAATTAGAAAGCTTCTGTAAATCTCCTTTAAACAAGTAAAAGAACAAATATGTCGAAATAATAAAATGTGAATTCTGAAATAGGACCTAGAGAAAAACACTGGAGGTAAAAGGACTAAGGCAGAGACTGTTGCAGGAAGTCAAGAGCAACAACAGAACGAGTCTTATTTCATTCACTGACCTATTTTATCATATTTGAGAAGCAAAGAGCGTTTTGAATGCTAAAAAACAAGAGGTAACTTAGGAGCAGGAACTACATGTTCTTCTCATTTCAGAAGACGTCCTACCCAGCCTCCCCTTGTTTTTCCAGGATGCTGGGAACCTTCCCTTGTAGCAGCAGGTAAGGAGCTCGCCTGAGGCCTAGGAGGGTTTTTTTCCAGTCTTTTAAAATGTCAGATTTATTGAGTTTTAATATATAATACAGTAAAATTTACCCTTTTTTGGTGTACAGTTTGATGAGGTTTGGCAAATGTGTATAGTAGTATAACTACACCACAAGGAAGACGTAGGACCCTTCCGTCACCCCACAAAGTCCCCTCCTGCCCCTCTGTAGTCAACACCTCCACCTCTAGGAAACTACTGACAATTTCTATCCTTATAGTTTTGCCTTTTCCAGAATGTCATATAAATGGAATCATACAGTATATAGTCTTGTGTGTCAGGCTTCTTGCAATTAACATAATGCAAAGCCAGTTTTTAAAAGCTTTAATGTTGTCTGCCAAGGTCATCTTTCCTTGTGAGCCAAGGCTAAGTGGGTGAGCATCAATGTTCATGCTCATCTTAACAGATTCACTGGAGTATGACTGTAGAACCTATATCAAACCTGCTGAATACCAAGCATTTTCTCTTTGTAATCTATTCTGATGTGCTTGTTCAAGCTACACTTTTATGGTGCAAACAGTAATAGCGGTACAGTGAATTTATACATGAATATCTCTGTTTATTAGCATTTAGAAATGCATAATTGCATTTTAATCACTCAAGAGCATTTACAGGCCTATGCTACTGCCCTCAAGGGCCTTGCAGAGATAATTTAAAAGATAGCATATACTTAAATTATAGACTTTCATTGCTACAAAGAGTTTAAGGGATCACCTAGTCATAGCATCACAGATTTTCACAGTTGGCAGTGACCTTCACACCCGCCTATCATCTTAGATTTGAATTTCCTCCAGGGGTGGCAAACTCCAAGAGCAGACGAGTAATGTAAATGTATGAAACTAGCCAGGAGAGACTGATGGGGCCTGAGGCAAATTGGAGAGAGCATGGTAGTACCCACAGTCACTCAAATTCAATTTAAAAACAAACACTGAAAAAACAGTAAGTACATATATCTGGGCTTGCTTTAGTCCTTGGGTGGTCACATTGCAGTCTCTTCTATAATAGCCTTCCCAAGTTTTTAGCTAGTATAATAGATACTCCTGAGACCCTGACCCACATCCTTTCACTCTTACCAGTTCAGTATGTGCCAGTCTGGCTTTCGATTGCCAGCATAGCATTTAATTGCTGTAGGATTTCTTGAAACCCCAGTGCCGGCTTTGCCCCCCTCCCGCCAGGCAGGCCGGAAGTGGCAGGAGAATGATACCCTCCTGAAGTAGCTTTCAACGACCACTGATGGAAATTCGTGTATAAATATCCCAGCTCTCTCAGCTCGTTGGGGGATTAACTAAGGTGAGTATTTTACACTGGCCACCAGAATTCCCAAGTGAAATTAGAGTTCCTTTTATCACAGTGGACTCTTGTGTGACAGTATATCCTTTATTTCCAACATCCTTTTTTGTTTTACTTCCTCATTTCCTACCAGTCTTTCCTGAGATCACCTGCCAGATAAGCTACTTATATGTGAATCTTCATCTCAGGGTCTGCTTCTGAGAGTTGATTTCAAGTTAATGAAGCCAGTGAATACTTGAATAATGCCAGAGATGAGGGACTTACTGCATTCCTAAACCCTAGAGAATATCTTGAGAAATCTCTGACCCACAGAAATATCTTCCCCTTACTGAGATGAAAGTGTCTTTCTATGTCATCTAAAGCTTCACTCTATGGGACCATATACTGTTGTGTAAACCTGTCTAGAAATCTCCCTTTTTAGAAAGAATCATTCAACCCAATTCTTAAGCTACTTAATAGTCTTTGAATAAATCCAACATTTCACTTACCTTATCTAGGAAAACAATTGTCAACTGGTACACAAAGCCAGTAATGAGAATCTGGAATGAAAAATGCCCAGGAGAAGGAAAACCCCCAGAAATCTCGGGGGTGTAGGAGGATACTGGACTTTCCCTTTTATGTGAGATGGAAACTAGAGCCATTTTTAGTTAAAGGTTAAAAAAAGGATCAATCCAAAGGACATGGGATCATTTTGTTTACACATATATGTATTATATGGAAAATTTATGGTTTTAGTTTTTCACTTGGGAAAGGATCATGAAAAATGTACTATGTCTTCATTTTCAGCCTGACAGTTTTCAGGCTTCTACATTTCCCAGTCGAGTGTTTAACGTTTGTTCTCGTATGTACTACCTAATAGGGTGTCACACACTGTGTAAGGGTGCTGGTGTAGTATTAAATTCTCAGCTTCTTTCTAAGAGGCAACTTTTGGGCTTCTTTAAGAGGCAAAAATGGTTCTGAAATGTCTGAGCAGTGTCCTGAGAGCATCTCCTACACATTCCTTCGCATTTTAAGAGAAAGGACAGTTTCAGGAGAACCAAGAGCTGGGTGAAATACAGTGCAAAATACTGTGACAAGTAGATTTCAGAGCTCTTACGAATATCCTTTCTGACATTATATTTGAAATAAAGTAATTGTTGCAGAGTTAAATGTACTAGATTTAAAACTTTGAGAGTACTTTGAGGATATCCATGTCCATTTTTTTCACAACCTATTTCTGGGACACACTGAAAGGACTGATTACTCACTAATATGTCTTTTCTTTTACAAAACTATTCGTGGCCTTCCCTGGTGGCGCAGTGGTTGAGAGTCCACCTGCCGATGCAGGGGATGTGGGTTTGTGCCCCAGTCGGGGAAGATCCCACATGCCGCGGAGCGGCTGGGCCTGTGAGCCATGGCCGCTGAGCGTGTGTGTCCGGAGTCTGTGCTCCGCAACGGGAGAGGCCACAACAGTGAGAGGCCCGCGTACCGCAAAAAAAAAAAAACAAAAAAAACAACTATTCGTGAATACGCATTTTGGGTATTTATGAATAGTTTTTCTATAAAATTCTTTTCAAAAGAGAGATAAACAAGTGATTATTGAATTCAAGGTTACACCTATTCCTCCCACTTCTCCATCTGATATAATTACAGTAAGTCTGGGTTGTGCATATCTGAACATCTTCTGATTTTGATTGTCAAGCAATCAAATAGCATTTCTTACCCCCCTCAGACCCATAATTTAGAAGCTTCTCTGCAGTGACACTTGGTGCAGTTTAATTATAATGCTCTTCGATCCAGAAATCTATTTAAAGGACAATGGAAGCTAAATTTGCAGTCCTTTCTCTGGAAAAAGATGCAGAAATATATATGTGTAGCTGATCCCAAACTGAAACTTGATAACTTGTGTGATGAATGAACAGCAATGCTTTTCCTTTGAAAAAATGACTGATATTTTAACATATATGTTTCTTTCTAAGAAAGTATACGGCACACTTACGCCGTTTTAAAACTTTTCCATCACAACATTAGAAGCAAGCATGTACAATTTCACAATCACCTGCATTCTGTTTACAGCAAATATTTTTTCATTTCAAAATGAAATTCTCAAGCCTCTAATGGGTAGGTGTTTTAATTCAGCATTGAAATAAAAAGCTGCTTTTTCTAGACATATTCTCTTCCCTTCCCTGGCAGTTACTGGTACCAACTTGTTCTTAATTATCTTCCATTCAATGCTAGTCATAGCTGCCCGCCTACTTCACACCTCGGCAGGCCAGCCCACAGTACTCACCCAGCCCCCTCTGGCTGAATCATCTTCCACCCCCATCCTTTCTCACTGCCGTTTCCTTTTCACTTCAGTGCTCTTTGTAGAGGGACATTCTTACTTTTCGGAAGCTTTTTTCTTCATTCTGTATTATGTCCCCTTTATATTCTAGAAAACCAAAACTCTTAAGGAATTTTCTTCCCATCACTGAAGACAACTCGTGTTCAATATATCATAGAATCCATGTTCATTAGCTATCCATCAATTCTTGCATACTTTAGGGAAAAGTAGGATTTGAGACCCTGGACATTTATCACCTTCCCTTCAAAATACAAAGGAGAAAATGGAGTCATTTTCGTAAGTTTCCGCCTTGGCAGAGACGCAGGAAATCCCAAGCCTGGGCAATTTAAACAGTCAACCTAGAGCTTGACATTCCTGCTTTCAACATTCTGTTCTCATTGATTTTTTTTTTTTTAATGTTACAGTTAAGTCCTTTCAAATTAACTCTCAAATCTCCATTTTTCTTACGCATAAATGCTGACCCAAAGGCTCCTACAAAGTGTGGGAAGTTGGGGGTTTTAGGATTGGGTACTTGAAGGTATCCGAGCTCTGACCAACCAAGAGAAATGTTGTGCTGCTACCAGGCTAGGCCATGAAGACACAACTGAACATTTTATCTTTATGTGTTACTGACTTAAAATGATCTCAACATTTTCTGGAGGTATCCATGCATGTAGATAAATTTCTCCCTATCTGTAGACAAGTCACTCATCATCATCTCACAAAGATTCCTAACACAGGTCTCACAGCGACCCCAACAAGCAATGGGAGAAAAGCGGAAGGCAAGTTCAAATGATCACCAATGGCCCCATTGAGGGGGTCACCTTTTGCTAAGAAGTTTACAATTAAAAGACATACACTTGGTCCAACTCTTCACTTTGTGTGAGAAAAATGAGCTCCAAAGGCCTGATATGACTTGCCCAAAAGTCATTAGGGAATTAATTGACAAAAAAAAAAAAAGCTAAGAGTAGAACCCAAGTTTGTCCACTAGACAAAAGGAAGCCTAGATACCAGGTTCAAGATGGCAGAGTAGAAGGACGTGCTCTCACTCCCTCTTGTGAGAGCACCGGAATCAAAACTAACTGCTGAACAATCATCAACAGGAAGACACTGGAACTCACCAAAAAAGATACCCCACATCCAAAGACAAAGGAGAAGCCACAGTGAGGTGGTAGGAGGGGCACAATCACAACAAAATAAAATGCAATAAATGCTGGGTGGATGACTCATAAACTGGAGAACACTTATACCACAGAAGTCCACCCACTGGAGTGAAGGTTCTGAGCCCCACGTCAGGCTTCCCAACCTGGGGGTCCAGCAATGGGAGGAGGAATTCCTAGAGAATCAGTCTTTGAAGGCTAGCAGGATTTGACTACAGGACTTCAACAGGACTGGGGGAAACAGAGACTCCACTCTTGGAGGGCACACACAAAGTAGTGTGCGCATCGGGACCCAGGGGAAGAAGCAGTGACCCAATAGGAGACTGAACCAGACCTACCTGCTAGTGTTGGAGGGTCTCCTGCAGAGGCGGGGGGTGGCTGTGTCTCACCATGAGGGCAAGCACACTGGCAGCAGAAGATCTTGGAAGTACTCCTTGGCATCAGCCCTCCCAGAGTCTGCCATTAGCCCCACCAAAGAGCCTGGGTAGGCTCCAGTGCTGGGTTGCCTCAGGCCAAACAACCAACAGGGAGGGAACCCAGCCCCACCCACCAGAACACAGGCGGGTTAAAGTTTTACTGAGCTCTGCCCACCAGAGCAACAGCCAGCTCTACACACCATCAGTCCTTCCCATCAGGAAACTTGCACAAGCCTCTTAGATAGCCTCATCCACCAGAGGACAGACAGCAGAAGCAAGAAGAACTACAATTCTGCAGCCTGTGGAATGAAAACCACATTCACAGAAAGATAGACAATAGAAAAGGCAGAGGGCTATGTACCAGATGAAGGAACAAGATAAAACCCCAGAAAAACAACTAAATGAAGTGGAGATAGGCAACCTTCCAGAAAAAGAATTCAAAATAATGATAGTGAAGATGATCCAGGACCTCAGAAAAAGAATGGAGGCAAAGATCGAGAAGATGAAAGAAATGTTTAACAAAGAGCGAGAAGAACTAAAGAACAAACAAACAGAGATGAACAATACAATAACTGAAATGAAAACTACACTAGAAGGAATCAATAGCAGAATAACTGAGGCAGAAGAACAGATACGTGACCTGGAAGACACAATGGTGGAATTCACTGCTGTGGAACAGAATAAAGAAAAAAAATGAAGGCAGCCTAAGAGACCTCTGGGACAATATTAAACGCAACAACATTTGCATTATAGGGGTCCCAGAAGGAGAAGAGAGAGAGAAAGGACCAGAGAAAACATTTGAAGAGATTATAGCCAAAAACTTCCCTAACATGGGAAAGGAAATAGCCACCCAAGTCCAGGAAGCGCAGAGTCCCATACAGGATAAACCCAAGGAGAAATACACCGAGACACATAGTAATCAAACTGGCAAAAACTAAAGACAAAGAAAAATTATTGAAAGCAGCAAGGGAAAAAAGACAAATAACATACAAGGGAACTCCCGTAAGGTTAACAGCTGATTTCTCAGCAGAAACTCAACAAGCCAGAAGGGAGTGGCATGCCATATTTAAAGTGATGAAAGGGAAGAACCTACAACCAAGATTACTCTACCCAGCAAGGATCTCATTCAGATTCAATGGAGAAATCAAAAGCTTAACAGACAAGCAAAGCTAAGAGAATTCACCACCACCAAAACAGCCCTACAATAAATGCTAAAGGAACTTCTCTAAGTGGGAAACACAGAGAAGAAAAGGACCTACAAAAACAGCCCCAAAACAATTAAGAAAATGGTCACAGGAACATACATATCGATAATTACCTTAAACGTAAATGGATTAAACGCTCCAACCAAAAGACACAGGCTTGCTGAATGGATACAAAAACAAGACCCATATATATGCTGTCTACAAGACAACCACTTCAGACCTAGGGACACATACAGACTAAAAGTGAGGGGATGGAAAAAGATATTCCATGCAAATGGAAATCAAAAGAAAGCTGGAGTAGCAATACTCATATCAGATAAAATAGACTTTAAAATAAAGAATGTTATAAGAGACAAGGAAGGACACTACATAATGATCAAGAGATCAACCCATGAAGAAGATATAACAATTATAAATAGATATGCACCCAACACAGGAGCACCTCAATACATAAGGCAACTGCTAACAGCTATAAAAGAGGAAATCGACAGTAACACAGAAATAGTGGGGGACTTTAACACCTCACTTACACCAATGGACATATCATCCAAACAGAAAATTAATAAGGAAACACAAGCTTTAAATGACGCAATAGACCAGATAGATTTAATTGATATTTATAGGACATTACATCCAAAAACAGCAAATTACACTTTCTTCTCAAGTGTGCATGGAACATTCTCCAGGATAGATCACAGCTTAGGTCACAAATCAAGCCTTGTTAAATTTAAGAAAACTGAAATCATATCAAGCATCTTTTCTGACCACAATGCTATGAGATTAGAAATCAATTACAGGGGAAAAAAACGTAAAAAACACAAACACATGGAGGCTAAGCAATACGTTACTAAATAACCAAGAGATCACTGAAGAAATCAAAGAGGAAATCAAAAAATACCTAGAGACAAATGACAATGAACACACAACGATCCAAAACCTACGGAATGCAGCAAAAAGAGTTCTAAGAAGGAAGATTATAGCAATACCATCCTACCTCAAGAAATAACAAATATCTCAAATAAACAATCTAACCTTACACCTAAAGGAACTAGAGAAAGAAGAACAAACAAACCCCAAAGTTAGTAGAGGGAAAGAAATCATAAAGATCAGAGCAGAAATAAATGAAATAGAAACAAAGAAAACAATAGCAAAGATCAATAAAACTAAAAGCTGGTTCTTTGAGAAGATAAAGAAAACTGATAAACCATTAGCGAGACTCATCAAGAAAAAGAGGGAGAGGACTCAAATCAATAAAATTAGAAATGATAAAAGAGAAGTTACAACAGACACCACAGAAATACAAAGCATGCTAAGTGACTACTACAAGCAACCCTATGCCAATAAAATGGAAAACCTGGAAGAAACAGACAAATACTTAGAAAGGTATAACTTTCCAAGACTGAACCAGGAAGAAATAGAAAATATGAACAGACCAATCACAAGTAATGAAATTGAAACTGTGATGAAAAATCTTCCAACAAACAAAAGCCCAGGACCAGATGGTTTCACAGATGTATTCTATCAAACATTTAGAAAAGAGCTAATACCCATCCTTCTCAAACTCCTCCAAAAAGTTGCAGAGGAAGGAACACTCCCAAACTCATTCTGTGAGGCCACCATCACCCTGATACCACAACCAGACAAAGAGACTACAAAAAAAAGAAAATTACAGACCAATTGCACCCATGAATATAGATACAAAATATCTCAACAAAACACTAGCAAACACATTAAAAGGATCATACACCATGATCAAGTGGGATTTATACCAGGGATGCAAGGATTCTTCAGTACATGCAAATCAATCAATGTGATACACCATGTTAACAAACTGAAGAATAAAAACCATATGATCATCTCAATAGATGCAGAAAAAGCTTTTGACAAAATTCAACACCCATTTATGATAAAAACTCTCCAGAAAGTGGGCATAGAGGGAACCTGCCTCAACATAATAAAGGCCATATATGATAAACCCACAGCAAACATCATTCTCAATGGTGAAAAACTGAAAGCATTTCCTCTCAGATCAGGAACAAGACAAGGATGTCCACTCTCGCCACTATTATCTGACATAGTTTTGGGAGTTCTAGCCACGGCAATCAGAGAAGAAAAAGAAATGAAAGGAATACAAATTGGAAAAGAAGAAGTAAAACTGTCACTGTTTGCAGATGACATTATACTATACATAGAGAATCCTAAAAATGCTACCAGAAAACTACTAGAGCTAATCAATGAATTTGGTAAAGTTTCAGGATACAAAATTAATGCACAGAAATCTCTTGCATTCTTATACACTAATGATGAAAAATCTGAAAGAGAAATTAAGGAAACACTCCCATTTACCACTGCAGCAAAAAGAATAAAATACCTAGAAATAAACCTACCTAGGGAGACAAAAGAACTGTATGCAGAAAACTATAAGACACTGATGAAAGAAATTAAAGGTGATACAAACAGATGGAGAGATATACCATGTTCTTGGATTGGAAGAATCAATTTTATGAAAATGACTATACTACCCAAAGCAATCTACAGATACAATGCAATACCTATCAAATTACCAATGGCAGTTTTCACAGAACTAGAACAAAAAAATCTTAAAATTTGTATGGAGACACCAAAGACTCTGAATAGCCAAAGTGGTCTTGAGGGAAAAAGAATGAAGCTGGAGGAATCAGATTCCCTGACTTCAGACTATACTACAAAGCTACAGTAATTAAGACAATATGGTACTGGCACAAAAACAGAAATATAGACCAACAGAACAGGATAGAAAACCCAGAGATAAGCCCACACACCTAAGGTCAACTAATCTATGACAAAAGAGGCAAGGATATACAATGGAGAAAAGACAGTATCTTCAATAAGTGGTGCTAGGACAACTGGACAGCTACATGTGAAAGAATGAAATTAGAACACTCCCTAACACCATACACAAAAATAAACTCAAATGGATTAGAGACCTAAATGTAAGACCGGACACTATAAAACTCTTAGAGGAAAACAGGAAGAACACTCTTTGACATAAATCACAGCAAGATCTTTTTTGATCCACCTCCTAGAGTAATGGAAATAAAAACAAAAATAAACAAATGGGACCTAATGAAACTTCAAAGCTTTTGCACAGCAAAGGAAACTACAAGCAAGACGAAAAGGCAACCCTCGGAATGGGCGAAAATATTTGCAAACGAATCAACAGACAAAGGATAACTTCCAAAATATATAAACAGCTCATGCAGCTCAAAATTAAAAAAACAAACAACCCAATCCAAAAATGGGCAGAAGACCTAAATAGACATTTCTCCAAATAAGACATACAGATGGCCAAGAAGCACATGAAAAGCTGGTCAACATTACTAATTATTAGAGAAATGCAAATCAAAACTACAATGATGTATCATCTCACACCAGCTAAAATGGACATCAACAGAAAATCTACAAACAACAAATGCTGGAGAGGGTGTGGAGAAAAGGGAACCCTCTTGTACTGTTGGTGGGAATGTAAATTGATACAGCCACTATGGAGAACAGTATGGAGGTTCCTTAAAAAACCAAGAATAGAATTACCATAAGACCCAGCCATCCCACCACTGGGTATATACCCAGAGAAAACCATAATTCAAAAAGACACATGCACCCCAATGTTCATTGCAGCACTATTTACAATAGCCAGGTCATGGAAGCAACCTAAATGCCCATCAACAGATGAATGGATAAAGAAGATGTGGTACATATATATAATGGAACATTACTCAGCCCTAAAAAGGAACGAAATTGGGTCATTTGTAGAGACATGGATGGATCTAGAGACTGTCATACAGAGTGAAGTAAGTCAGAAAGAGAAAAACAAATATTGTATATTAACACATATATGTGGAACCTAGAAAAATGGTACAGATGAACTGGTTTGCTGGGCAGAAATTGAGACACAGATTTAGAGAACAAACGTATGGACACCAAGTGGGGAAAGTGGCGGCGGGGTGGTGGTGGTGGTGTGATAAATTGGGAGATTGGGATTGACATGTATACACTAATATGTATAAAATGAATAACTAATAAGAAACTGCTGTATAAAAAAATAAAATAAAATTCAAAAAAAAAAAGGAAGTCTACCTTTGTGAAGTGCCTGGCAGTGTGCCCTTCTCTTTTATCATTTCACCAAATCTTCACAACCACCCCATAGAAAGGCATCAGTTTCCCCACTTAACAGGTAAGAAAACTGAGGGTCATAAACCTAAGTAATTATCACAAGTTCACCCACTTGGAAAGTGATACTGCCACATGCAATTACTAGCCAATGTTTGCAGCAAGCATTTTACAGCTTTGTGAGCACTCACACAGGAAGTGCCAGGCATTGAAATAAGCTCTTTACTATGTCATCTGACTAAAGTCTCACAACAGTCCCTTGTGATGTTTATGTATTGATAATATCATCATCTCCATAATGGAATTTTAGACTTCTTTTGTGCCTTTTCTGCTGTTTGTTACGTTTATTTTTTTGTTTTGTTTATCTCTTTAGACATAAAGACCATTCAAAAAACAGAAGACAAATGGGTTTTTCTCACATATTATTTTTTGCAGTCCAAATTGTCAATAGATTTTCGGAGACAAAAGACTAATCATACTCTCACAACTCTTAGCATTTTTCCCCTATGGATTGAATGTAAAGTATTTCTGAGGGAGGATGGATGAGGGACCAAAGATGATAGCCCCACCTATCCTTGGAATTTTGTCAGGAAAAATAAACTATAAGGTGATGCTTGATATCTTTGCTCTTACTCAAGGTTTAATTGGGTGGGGATACTGAGATAAGAGAGAAAATGTGCTTTTATTATTTTAACTTATCTGCACTTACCAGCATATACATGCAGCACAATTCTCAATGGTTTTTTCAGAAAATAAAGGAATTTATGGTTAAATAAAGCTATAGCTTGTGTCTCTAACAACCTATTCATCAAAAACTAGGCAGGAAAAATTGGGGGATATAGATAATAATAATAATAAAATTTAATGTGTAGGTTTTTTTGAAGATTTGTGAACAGACCTTCCAAATCACAGTAACATATTTTTAATGTGCACACATTGGCTCAGTCATCCATCTCTGTCTCCAAACCTTCCTGGATGCCCTACCCAGTGTCTGGAAAACATTCCCATTCTCAGCTATATGAGCTCGTGCCTTTTCAATTGTTCAATCATCCCCCCAAATTATTACCTTTCAGGATGCTTTTGGTACTAACTAGAAGCATGATGGTAATTTCCTTTAGAATATCTGTCTGAAATAACCTTTTCAGACTGCATTTTCTTCACTTGTAAAATGAGAGTCTGGATTAGATCATCAGCAAGGTGTCGTCCAGGTCTTAAATTTTATAGGTTTCTAGTATAATGTATTAAATCAACAAACGTATTGAGCACCTACTAATGTCAGGCTCTGTATCAGAAACTGGAGGAACCAGAATGCAGTCCCTCCCCTCAAACACCTTATTCTATAGCAAGGGGGAGGGGCTCAGAGATGGCTAATTATCATTCAATATCAAAAAATGATGAAATCAAGGTATGTGCACAGAGATGTAGTGATCATGGTTAAGTAAAACACAGAAAAGATGACATCTGAGTTGAGCCTTGAGAGATGAGTTAATAGGCCCAGACACAGAGGAAAGAACCTTCTACATAGAAAGAATAGCATAAGCAATGGCATAGGAACGTGAGAATACATGGGCAGAGAAAGAAGAGCACAGATGAGAGGAGCAGTAGAGCAGTAGGACAAGGACCATATCCTCTGAGAAGTCAGTCATCCAGTTTAAGTCATCTGGAGCTGCCATATAGAAATCCAACAACTGGATGGCTTAAACCAGGGGTCCCCAACCCCCGGGCCGAGGACCACTACCAGTTAGGAACCAGCAGGAGGTCAGCGCCGGGCGGGAGAGTGAGCAAAGTTTCATCTGCTGCTCCCTATCGCTCCCATTATCGCCTGAACCGCCCCCCACCACCCCCAGGTCCGTGGAAAAATTTTCTCCCACGAAACTGGTCCCTGGTGCCAAAAGTTTGGGGACTGCTGGCTTAAACAACAAAAATTTATTTCCTCACAGTTCTGGAGGCTGGAAGTCCAAGATCAAGGAGTTGGCAGGTTTGGTTTCTCCTGAGGTCTCTGTCACTGGCTGCACTGTTTGGAAAACAGTGAGGAAAAGCCTCAGGGCAGCCAGAGTGGCTACCATCAGGTGCATATATTAAAACTCAGTCACCTCATTCATAAGAGAACCCTTATGACTGCCTCAGCCAAATGACTGCATATTTGATTTTACATTCAATTTTGGAAAGCTAGTTTGTTTTGCCACTTTAGAAGTTTAGAACTGAAACCTTAAGCGTTTGGGAAGCCTACAGGGGAGATATGTCAATAACGATAAGAAATGGCTGCTGACAGATTGTATTTTTCAAAGATGGTCCCAGCAATCTCTCCCATCCCTCATGCTCTCCTGCAGTGTAACCTTGCCACTGCACCATTAGTAAGTAAACTCTAAATCTTGTTTCCTTGAATTTTGGGCTGAACTCATGACTCATTTGTTGCTAATAGAATGGTGTTGTATGATTTCTGAGGCCATGAGGAAAGGCCGTGAAGCTTACACCTGTTTCTCACCCTCTGGAAGCCCCATTTTGGGGCTTTCCGTCTCAGAACTCAGTCACCATGCTGTGCAAATCTTAAACCATGTTAAGAGGCCATGTGTAGGTGTTCCAGTCAATAGTTGCAGCTGAGACCAGCCTTTAGATGTCCCAGCCCAGGTGCTAGACAGGTGAGTGAGTGATCATGGAGAGAGATCCTCCAGTCCCAGCTGTTCCAGATTCCAGCTATTAAAGTCACTGCTAGTCACCTGAGTCTTCCTAGCTCAGGGGCCAGGCGTGGTAGAGCAGAGAACTGTCTCCACACACCCTTTCTTAATTCTTGATCTACAGTAGCTGAGAGCATAATAAAATAATTTTTTATGCCACTAAATTTGGGGTGGTTTACTGCAGAGCAATAGTAACTTAGTGGGACAGTTAAACCACTCAGGGAACACAATTTTTAAAAATACTTATAATAAGTAAAACGATGAACCAAAAAAGTATAGTCTGAGTCCATTTAGTATGGAAAAATAGCTCTGCACACCTCAATATTGTTCCTGAAAAGTCCCCTATTTACAGTACAGCATACTATGCTCACAATGATACTCCAGTCTCACTGAGAAAGTGTTAAATTTAGTTCAGGATATATAATTTTACAACGCAGGGGAAATAGATCATACATTTTAGAAAGAAAAACACCTTTCATTGGTTAATATTTAAAAAGATTGGTGCTTTAAAAGGAATAACATTTCCATTATCAGAAAAATTAAAACACATAAATATTTTCATTCTTTGATAATACTGGATAAATTAGGCTTCATTATAATTTTTAACTGAATGTATTTCATATTTTTGGTGTTTGTGTTGCTTGTCAAGAGTAAGTCTTGGGAACTCGCATATTATTATTTATTTATTTATATACATTCTCTTTTTCAAAAGAGGATTTGAGGAGGCTTTGATGTTTGCTTAACCAGCTTCATATCCCAAACAGCATACTGTGTATAATGGAATCATTAAGAAATACTCTTCGACAATAGTGATGATGTTAAATTATGGCCTCTCTAGAGACGAGGGACTATGCCCTATTACTTGTTTATGTATCCCCAATATTGCCTAGTTCAATTCTTTGTAACAGAAGCTCAAAAGAGATTTGGTGAATTGAATTGACAGAATTGTGTCCAGATCTTTATATAACTTATGTCTAAAATTTCTCTCCAGAACACTACAGCGAAATCAGCCAAAAGGTCTGAAGTAATCATTATCCTCAAGTAATACCAAAAAGCCATGTAAAATACCACCCACTTCTAAAATGGATATACCTATGCATTACAATAAACACACCACATGATGGGCTTTTCTAATTTTATTTCCATGGAGTTTTACACCATTCAAGTGGTATTATAAAGAGCCCAATTATAGTTCAGGTCAGGACTAACATTGAATGAGGAGGATGGTGCATGTGGTTACATGTGGTTGTGTGTACCTGTGCATGAGTATGTATGTTTAGAAGGGAAGCAGATTTATTAGCAGAAATAGGACTTCAGGTCTCATAATACCATCACAAATATTCTTTGCAAAGACCAGCAAAGCCAGGTCCTCTTCCCACCCTTTGAAGGTTCTCATCCTGCAGCTCCATATAGGACCCCCATTAGCATTCATCCTAGAGTGCTGGGTCCCTGACTAGAGACAGGTCAGGTGGAGGTTCCATTGTACAACTCAGGATTGCAGAGATGGACTGTTGACTGAAATTTTATCTTTGCTGGTCATTAAACTATATGCAGACAGTGTGATCGCAGTTGGGGATGCAATTAAAATTCAATTCAAAATATATGGTTCCTATCCTCCAGAATTTATAATCTAGTGAGAAAGACAGGCTCAGACATTTCTAGCCAGCCATAGTCATTTCTGACTATAGACATCAGATGCTAGTCTTTAAGTATGAGTGAAGTGCTGTGTGGGGATTCTGTGGAGGGAGGTTGTTACCTCTGGTACTGTGGAGGAAAATACAGGTCTCACTTGACTCTCAATTTTGACAGATGGCTCTGATTAGAACAGCTAGTGCTATGAACTGTAAAATGCTTTTAATAAAATAATTATAATAGTATTTAATTTATTGAACATACACAATGTCCAAGATTCTAGCATTATGCTATACACTTGACTGCATTTCTTATTTTACCCTTAAAAGAGCCCTAGAAGTAGGTACTATTATTATACTTGTTTTATAGATAAAGTAACTGAATTTTAAAGAAGTGACTTACCTAAGGTCACACAATTAGAAAATGGCAGAGCCAGGACATCCACAGAATTCAGGATATTTCAAACCAAATTTTGCACTGCTCAATGTCAGGAAAATATCTGGGTTCCTTGCCTCCATAATATAATGATTCTGATATTTTAAAATATTTCTGTGTTCTGATTTTCCCCTTACCCTCAAGAAAGAAAAGAAATTTAACACAAGACTTAATTTGTAACTCAAGATTTATCTGTCTTTATCGATACAATAGAGTATTAGTTGTCTAACAATTTTTCTAGTTAATTGCTAATCAATTATATATTTCAGATTGCTTGTAATATGTTTCTTTAAGAAGAGTATAGAGAGCTTTATTGGTAGGTTACAATTACAAGATTATACAGTTCCCACCACTGATTTAAAAATAATTAATGAAGACTTATATGGCTGTTAGCATAACTGACACAACCTTGTGTTTTACAGTTCCTCCTGTCCTTTCACTGACCCTACCCAGGACTGTACTGTGTGGTAAATCACTTCTCTGTCGTCAAGGGCTTTGCAGGTAACAGGTATTGTTTAATAATCATTAGGACCAGGTGGCCTCTATGCTCTGTTAGTCCCCAAACAATGATGAAAACCCTTGCTGACGTATTCCTGGTGACCACGAGACTAGTTACCCACTCATAAATCTTGATTTAGGAATGCATGTCCTGCTTCCAAGCACCTACTTTCATACCCCAGGTTAACTATAAAATTATCCAATGGCCCCTCAGTGGTGAGGAGTGCAGCTGTGAAGGCTTCCAGATCATTGTCCACCCGATCCAGATCCTACCCTGTGAGTAAGTTACCCTATGATA